>NW_026894242.1:0-163297 GCF_032452875.1 Bos javanicus | reverse complement strand
TCACGTGATTAGAGTCTGCTTATCCAGTTCATTACAGCCTTCAGCTCCAATTATTATTGCCTGCTAAGTTGCGTGATTCCTGCCTGCTCAGGTCCGTGAGTATTGCCTGCTGAGTTGCGTGATTCCTGCCAGCTCAGCTCCATGATAATTGCCTGCTGAGCTGCGCGATTCCTGACTGCTAGCTTCTTGCTTATTGGCTGCTGAGCTGCCTGATTCCTGCCTGCTCTGCTTCTTGATTATTGTCTGCTGAGCTGCGTGATTCCTGCCTGCTCAGCTCCAGGAGTATTGTCTGCTGGGCTGCAAGATCCGTGTGTGCTCAGTCACGGGTGTCAAGCCTGCTGAGTCACGTGTTTAGAGTCTGCTTAGCCACTTAATGGCAGTCTGCTCAGCTCCTTGATTTTTGCCAGCTGAGCTGCGAGATTCGTGCCTGCTCAGCTCCTTGATCTTTGCCTGCTGAGCTGAGTGATTCCTGCCTGCTCAGCTCCATGAGTATTGCCTGCTGAGCTGCATGATTGGTGTCTGCTGAGCTGCACCATTGGTGTCTGCTGAGCTGCCCAAATTGTGTCTGCTCAGTCACGGGTGTAGAGCCTGCTGCGCCACGTGTTTAGAGTCTGCTTAACCACTTCATTACAGTTTGCTCAGCTCCTTGACGATTTCCTGCTCCTCTCCGTGATTAGTGCCCTCTTAGCCAAGTGATTAGTGCCTGCTCAGCTCTTTGATTATTGCCTCCCTGAAGCACGTGATCAGTGCATGATAGCCACGTGATCAGCGCCCCTCAGTCACGTGATCAGCGCCTCAGTCACGTGATCAGCGCCTCAGTCACGTGATCAGTGCCTCTCAGTCACGTGATCAGTGCATGCTCAGTCACGTGATCAGCGCCTCTCAGTCACGTGATCAGTGCCTCTTAGTCACGTGATCAGTGCATGCTCAGTCACGTGATCAGTGCATGCTCAGCCACGTGATCAGGGCCTGCTCAGTCACGTGATCAGGGTCTGCTGAATCAAGGGATTAGCGCTTGCTCAGCTGCATGCTTAATCCCTGCTCAGCTGCCTGACTGTGCCTGATCAGCTGTGTGATTAGTCCCTGCTCAGCTGCGTGATTAGTGCCTGCTCAAGACCGGGTTAGGAGCCGGCTGAGTGACGTGATTAGAGTCTGCTTAGCCACTTCATTACAGTCTGCTCAGCTCCATGATTATTGCCTGCTAAGCTGCGTGATTCCTGCCTGCTCAGCTTCTTGATTATTGCCTGCTGAGCTGCGTGATTCCTGCTTGCTCAGCTCCATATTTATTGCCTGCTGAGCTGCGTGATTCCTGCCTGCTCAGCTTCTTGATTATTGCATGCTGAGCTGCGTGATTCCTGTTTGCTCAGCTCCATGATTATTGCCTGCTGAGCTGCGTGATTCCTGCTTGCTCAGCTCCATGATTTTTGCTTGCTGAGCTGCATAATAAGTGCCTGCTCAGTCCCCAGAGAGGAGCCGGCTGAATCACGTGATTAGAGTCTGCTTATCCAGTTCATTACAGCCTTCAGCTCCAATTATTATTGCCTGCTAAGTTGCGTGATTCCTGCCTGCTCAGGTCCGTGAGTATTGCCTGCTGAGTTGCGTGATTCCTGCCAGCTCAGCTCCATGATTATTGCCTGCTGAGCTGCGCGATTCCTGACTGCTAGCTTCTTGCTTATTGGCTGCTGAGCTGCCTGATTCCTGCCTGCTCTGCTTCTTGATTATTGCCTGCTGAGCTGCGTGATTCCTGCTTGCTCAGCTCCAGGATTATTGCCTGCTGAGCTGCGGATTCGTGCCTGCTCAGCTCCTTGATTACTGTCTGCTGAGCTGCGTGATTCCTGCCTGCTCAGCTCCAGGAGTATTGTCTGCTGGGCTGCAAGATTCGTGTGTGCTCAGTCACGGGTGTCAAGCCTGCTGAGTCACGTGTTTAGAGTCTGCTTAGCCACTTAATGGCAGTCTGCTCAGCTCCTTGATTTTTGCCAGCTGAGCTGCGAGATTCGTGCCTGCTCAGCTCCTTGATCTTTGCCTGCTGAGCTGAGTGATTCCTGCCTGCTCAGCTCCATGAGTATTGCCTGCTGAGCTGCATGATTGGTGTCTGCTGAGCTGCACCATTTGTGTCTGCTGAGCTGCACCATTGGTGTCTGCTGAGCTGCCCAAATTGTGTCTGCTCAGTCACGGGTGTAGAGCCTGCTGCGTCACGTGTTTAGAGTCTGCTTAACCACTTCATTACAGTTTGCTCAGCTCCTTGACGATTTCCTGCTCCTCTCCGTGATTAGTGCCCTCTTAGCCAAGTGATTAGTGCCTGCTCAGCTCTTTGATTATTGCCTCCTGAAGCACGTGATCAGTGCATGATAGCCACGTGATCAGCGCCTCTCAGTCACGTGATCAGCGCCTCAGTCACGTGATCAGCGCCTCTCAGTCACGTGATCAGTGCCTCTCAGTCACGTGATCAGTGCATGCTCAGTCACGTGATCAGTGCCTCTCAGTCACGTGATCAGTGCCTCTCAGTCACGTGATCAGTGCATGCTCAGTCACGTGATCAGTGCATGCTCAGCCACGTGATCAGGGCCTGCTCAGTCACGTGATCAGGGTCTGCTGAATCAAGGGATTAGCGCTTGCTCAGCTGCATGCTTAATCCCTGCTCAGCTGCCTGACTCGTGCCTGATCAGCTGTGTGATTAGTCCCTGCTCAGCTGCGTGATTAGTGCCTGCTCAAGACCGGGTTAGGAGCCGGCTGAGTGACGTGATTAGAGTCTGCTTAGCCACTTCATTACAGTCTGCTCAGCTCCATGATTATTGCCTGCTAAGCTGCGTGATTCCTGCCTGCTCAGCTTCTTGATTATTGCCTGCTGAGCTGCGTGATTCCTGCTTGCTCAGCTCCATATTTATTGCCTGCTGAGCTGCGTGATTCCTGCCTGCTCAGCTTCTTGATTATTGCATGCTGAGCTGCGTGATTCCTGTTTGCTCAGCTCCATGATTATTGCCTGCTGAGCTGCGTGATTCCTGCTTGCTCAGCTCCATGATTTTTGCTTGCTGAGCTGCATAATAAGTGCCTGCTCAGTCCCCAGAGAGGAGCCGGCTGAATCACGTGATTAGAGTCTGCTTATCCAGTTCATTACAGCCTTCAGCTCCAATTATTATTGCCTGCTAAGTTGCGTGATTCCTGCCTGCTCAGGTCCGTGAGTATTGCCTGCTGAGTTGCGTGATTCCTGCCAGCTCAGCTCCATGATTATTGCCTGCTGAGCTGCGCGATTCCTGACTGCTAGCTTCTTGCTTATTGGCTGCTGAGCTGCCTGATTCCTGCCTGCTCTGCTTCTTGATTATTGCCTGCTGAGCTGCGTGATTCCTGCTTGCTCAGCTCCAGGATTATTGCCTGCGGAGCTGCGTGATTCGTGCCTGCTCAGCTCCTTGATTACTGTCTGCTGAGCTGCGTGATTCCTGCCTGCTCAGCTCCAGGAGTATTGTCTGCTGGGCTGCAAGATTCGTGTGCTCAGTCACGGGTGTCAAGCCTGCTGAGTCACGTGTTTAGAGTCTGCTTAGCCACTTAATGGCAGTCTGCTCAGCTCCTTGATTTTGCCAGCTGAGCTGCGAGATTCGTGCCTGCTCAGCTCCTTGATCTTTGCCTGCTGAGCTGAGTGATTCCTGCCTGCTCAGCTCCATGAGTATTGCCTGCTGAGCTGCATGATTGGTGTCTGCTGAGCTGCACCATTGGTGTCTGCTGAGCTGCCCAAATTGTGTCTGCTCAGTCACGGGTGTAGAGCCTGCTGCGTCACGTGTTTAGAGTCTGCTTAACCACTTCATTACAGTTTGCTCAGCTCCTTGACGATTTCCTGCTCCTCTCCGTGATTAGTGCCCTCTTAGCCAAGTGATTAGTGCCTGCTCAGCTCTTTGATTATTGCCTCCTGAAGCACGTGATCAGTGCATGATAGCCACGTGATCAGCGCCCTCAGTCACGTGATCAGCGCCTCTCAGTCACGTGATCAGTGCCTCTCAGTCACGTGATCAGTGCATGCTCAGTCACGTGATCAGTGCCTCTCAGTCACGTGATCAGTGCCTCTCAGTCACGTGATCAGTGCATGCTCAGTCACGTGATCAGTGCATGCTCAGCCACGTGATCAGGGCCTGCTCAGTCACGTGATCAGGGTCTGCTGAATCAAGGGATTAGCGCTTGCTCAGCTGCATGCTTAATCCCTGCTCAGCTGCCTGACTCGTGCCTGATCAGCTGTGTGATTAGTCCCTGCTCAGCTGCGTGATTAGTGCCTGCTCAAGACCGGGTTAGAGCCGGCTGAGTGACGTGATTAGAGTCTGCTTAGCCACTTCATTACAGTCTGCTCAGCTCCATGATTATTGCCTGCTGAGCTGCGTGATTCCTGCTTGCTCAGCTCCATGATTATTGCCTGCTGAGCTGCGTGATTCCTGCTTGCTCAGCTCCATGATTTTTGCTTGCTGAGCTGCATAAGAAGTGCCTGCTCAGTCCCCAGAGAGGAGCCGGCTGAATCACGTGATTAGAGTCTGCTTATCCAGTTCATTACAGCCTTCAGCTCCAATTATTATTGCCTGCTAAGTTGCGTGATTCCTGCCTGCTCAGGTCCGTGAGTATTGCCTGCTGAGTTGCGTGATTCCTGCCAGCTCAGCTCCATGATTATTGCCTGCTGAGCTGCGCGATTCCTGACTGCTAGCTTCTTGCTTATTGGCTGCTGAGCTGCCTGATTCCTGCCTGCTCTGCTTCTTGATTATTGCCTGCTGAGCTGCGTGATTCCTGCTTGCTCAGCTCCAGGATTATTGCCTGCTGAGCTGCGTGATTCGTGCCTGCTCAGCTCCTTGATTACTGTCTGCTGAGCTGCGTGATTCCTGCCTGCTCAGCTCCAGGAGTATTGTCTGCTGGGCTGCAAGATTCGTGTGTGCTCAGTCACGGGTGTCAAGCCTGCTGAGTCACGTGTTTAGAGTCTGCTTAGCCACTTAATGGCAGTCTGCTCAGCTCCTTGATTTTTGCCAGCTGAGCTGCGAGATTCGTGCCTGCTCAGCTCCTTGATCTTTGCCTGCTGAGCTGAGTGATTCCTGCCTGCTCAGCTCCATGAGTATTGCCTGCTGAGCTGCATGATTGGTGTCTGCTGAGCTGCACCATTTGTGTCTGCTGAGCTGCACCATTGGTGTCTGCTGAGCTGCCCAAATTGTGTCTGCTCAGTCACGGGTGTAGAGCCTGCTGCGTCACGTGTTTAGAGTCTGCTTAACCACTTCATTACAGTTTGCTCAGCTCCTTGACGATTTCCTGCTCCTCTCCGTGATTAGTGCCCTCTTAGCCAAGTGATTAGTGCCTGCTCAGCTCTTTGATTATTGCCTCCTGAAGCACGTGATCAGTGCATGATAGCCACGTGATCAGCGCCTCTCAGTCACGTGATCAGCGCCCTCAGTCACGTGATCAGCGCCTCTCAGTCACGTGATCAGTGCCTCTCAGTCACGTGATCAGTGCATGCTCAGTCACGTGATCAGTGCCTCTCAGTCACGTGATCAGTGCCTCTCAGTCACGTGATCAGTGCATGCTCAGTCACGTGATCAGTGCATGCTCAGCCACGTGATCAGGGCCTGCTCAGTCACGTGATCAGGGTCTGCTGAATCAAGGGATTAGCGCTTGCTCAGCTGCATGCTTAATCCCTGCTCAGCTGCCTGACTCGTGCCTGATCAGCTGTGTGATTAGTCCCTGCTCAGCTGCGTGATTAGTGCCTGCTCAAGACCGGGTTAGGAGCCGGCTGAGTGACGTGATTAGAGTCTGCTTAGCCACTTCATTACAGTCTGCTCAGCTCCATGATTATTGCCTGCTAAGCTGCGTGATTCCTGCCTGCTCAGCTTCTTGATTATTGCCTGCTGAGCTGCGTGATTCCTGCTTGCTCAGCTCCATATTTATTGCCTGCTGAGCTGCGTGATTCCTGCCTGCTCAGCTTCTTGATTATTGCATGCTGAGCTGCGTGATTCCTGTTTGCTCAGCTCCATGATTATTGCCTGCTGAGCTGCGTGATTCCTGCTTGCTCAGCTCCATGATTTTTGCTTGCTGAGCTGCATAATAAGTGCCTGCTCAGTCCCCAGAGAGGAGCCGGCTGAATCACGTGATTAGAGTCTGCTTATCCAGTTCATTACAGCCTTCAGCTCCAATTATTATTGCCTGCTAAGTTGCGTGATTCCTGCCTGCTCAGGTCCGTGAGTATTGCCTGCTGAGTTGCGTGATTCCTGCCAGCTCAGCTCCATGATTATTGCCTGCTGAGCTGCGCGATTCCTGACTGCTAGCTTCTTGCTTATTGGCTGCTGAGCTGCCTGATTCCTGCCTGCTCTGCTTCTTGATTATTGCCTGCTGAGCTGCGTGATTCCTGCTTGCTCAGCTCCAGGATTATTGCCTGCGGAGCTGCGTGATTCGTGCCTGCTCAGCTCCTTGATTACTGTCTGCTGAGCTGCGTGATTCCTGCCTGCTCAGCTCCAGGAGTATTGTCTGCTGGGCTGCAAGATTCGTGTGTGCTCAGTCACGGGTGTCAAGCCTGCTGAGTCACGTGTTTAGAGTCTGCTTAGCCACTTAATGGCAGTCTGCTCAGCTCCTTGATTTTTGCCAGCTGAGCTGCGAGATTCGTGCCTGCTCAGCTCCTTGATCTTTGCCTGCTGAGCTGAGTGATTCCTGCCTGCTCAGCTCCATGAGTATTGCCTGCTGAGCTGCATGATTGGTGTCTGCTGAGCTGCACCATTGGTGTCTGCTGAGCTGCCCAAATTGTGTCTGCTCAGTCACGGGTGTAGAGCCTGCTGCGTCACGTGTTTAGAGTCTGCTTAACCACTTCATTACAGTTTGCTCAGCTCCTTGACGATTTCCTGCTCCTCTCCGTGATTAGTGCCCTCTTAGCCAAGTGATTAGTGCCTGCTCAGCTCTTTGATTATTGCCTCCTGAAGCACGTGATCAGTGCATGATAGCCACGTGATCAGCGCCTCAGTCACGTGATCAGCGCTCAGTCACGTGATCAGTGCCTCTCAGTCACGTGATCAGTGCATGCTCAGTCACGTGATCAGTGCCTCTCAGTCACGTGATCAGTGCCTCTCAGTCACGTGATCAGTGCATGCTCAGTCACGTGATCAGTGCATGCTCAGCCACGTGATCAGGGCCTGCTCAGTCACGTGATCAGGGTCTGCTGAATCAAGGGATTAGCGCTTGCTCAGCTGCATGCTTAATCCCTGCTCAGCTGCCTGACTCGTGCCTGATCAGCTGTGTGATTAGTCCCTGCTCAGCTGCGTGATTAGTGCCTGCTCAAGACCGGGATAGGAGCCGGCTGAGTGACGTGATTAGAGTCTGCTTAGCCACTTCATTACAGTCTGCTCAGCTCCATGATTATTGCCTGCTGAGCTGCGTGATTCCTGCTTGCTCAGCTCCATGATTTTTGCTTGCTGAGCTGCATAAGAAGTGCCTGCTCAGTCCCCAGAGAGGAGCCGGCTGAATCACGTGATTAGAGTCTGCTTATCCAGTTCATTACAGCCTTCAGCTCCAATTATTATTGCCTGCTAAGTTGCGTGATTCCTGCCTGCTCAGGTCCGTGAGTATTGCCTGCTGAGTTGCGTGATTCCTGCCAGCTCAGCTCCATGATTATTGCCTGCTGAGCTGCGCGATTCCTGACTGCTAGCTTCTTGCTTATTGGCTGCTGAGCTGCCTGATTCCTGCCTGCTCTGCTTCTTGATTATTGCCTGCTGAGCTGCGTGATTCCTGCTTGCTCAGCTCCAGGATTATTGCCTGCGGAGCTGCGTGATTCGTGCCTGCTCAGCTCCTTGATTACTGTCTGCTGAGCTGCGTGATTCCTGCCTGCTCAGCTCCAGGAGTATTGTCTGCTGGGCTGCAAGATTCGTGTGTGCTCAGTCACGGGTGTCAAGCCTGCTGAGTCACGTGTTTAGAGTCTGCTTAGCCACTTAATGGCAGTCTGCTCAGCTCCTTGATTTTTGCCAGCTGAGCTGCGAGATTCGTGCCTGCTCAGCTCCTTGATCTTTGCCTGCTGAGCTGAGTGATTCCTGCCTGCTCAGCTCCATGAGTATTGCCTGCTGAGCTGCATGATTGGTGTCTGCTGAGCTGCACCATTTGTGTCTGCTGAGCTGCACCATTGGTGTCTGCTGAGCTGCCCAAATTGTGTCTGCTCAGTCACGGGTGTAGAGCCTGCTGCGTCACGTGTTTAGAGTCTGCTTAACCACTTCATTACAGTTTGCTCAGCTCCTTGACGATTTCCTGCTCCTCTCCGTGATTAGTGCCCTCTTAGCCAAGTGATTAGTGCCTGCTCAGCTCTTTGATTATTGCCTCCTGAAGCACGTGATCAGTGCATGATAGCCACGTGATCAGCGCCTCTCAGTCACGTGATCAGCGCCCCTCAGTCACGTGATCAGCGCCTCTCAGTCACGTGATCAGTGCCTCTCAGTCACGTGATCAGTGCATGCTCAGTCACGTGATCAGTGCCTCTCAGTCACGTGATCAGTGCCTCTCAGTCACGTGATCAGTGCATGCTCAGTCACGTGATCAGTGCATGCTCAGCCACGTGATCAGGGCCTGCTCAGTCACGTGATCAGGGTCTGCTGAATCAAGGGATTAGCGCTTGCTCAGCTGCATGCTTAATCCCTGCTCAGCTGCCTGACTCGTGCCTGATCAGCTGTGTGATTAGTCCCTGCTCAGCTGCGTGATTAGTGCCTGCTCAAGACCGGGTTAGGAGCCGGCTGAGTGACGTGATTAGAGTCTGCTTAGCCACTTCATTACAGTCTGCTCAGCTCCATGATTATTGCCTGCTAAGCTGCGTGATTCCTGCCTGCTCAGCTTCTTGATTATTGCCTGCTGAGCTGCGTGATTCCTGCTTGCTCAGCTCCATATTTATTGCCTGCTGAGCTGCGTGATTCCTGCCTGCTCAGCTTCTTGATTATTGCATGCTGAGCTGCGTGATTCCTGTTTGCTCAGCTCCATGATTATTGCCTGCTGAGCTGCGTGATTCCTGCTTGCTCAGCTCCATGATTTTTGCTTGCTGAGCTGCATAATAAGTGCCTGCTCAGTCCCCAGAGAGGAGCCGGCTGAATCACGTGATTAGAGTCTGCTTATCCAGTTCATTACAGCCTTCAGCTCCAATTATTATTGCCTGCTAAGTTGCGTGATTCCTGCCTGCTCAGGTCCGTGAGTATTGCCTGCTGAGTTGCGTGATTCCTGCCAGCTCAGCTCCATGATTATTGCCTGCTGAGCTGCGCGATTCCTGACTGCTAGCTTCTTGCTTATTGGCCGCTGAGCTGCCTGATTCCTGCCTGCTCTGCTTCTTGATTATTGCCTGCTGAGCTGCGTGATTCCTGCCTGCTCAGCTCCAGGAGTATTGTCTGCTGGGCTGCAAGATTCGTGTGTGCTCAGTCACGGGTGTCAAGCCTGCTGAGTCACGTGTTTAGAGTCTGCTTAGCCACTTAATGGCAGTCTGCTCAGCTCCTTGATTTTTGCCAGCTGAGCTGCGAGATTCGTGCCTGCTCAGCTCCTTGATCTTTGCCTGCTGAGCTGAGTGATTCCTGCCTGCTCAGCTCCATGAGTATTGCCTGCTGAGCTGCATGATTGGTGTCTGCTGAGCTGCACCATTGGTGTCTGCTGAGCTGCCCAAATTGTGTCTGCTCAGTCACGGGTGTAGAGCCTGCTGCGTCACGTGTTTAGAGTCTGCTTAACCACTTCATTACAGTTTGCTCAGCTCCTTGACGATTTCCTGCTCCTCTCCGTGATTAGTGCCCTCTTAGCCAAGTGATTAGTGCCTGCTCAGCTCTTTGATTATTGCCTCCTGAAGCACGTGATCAGTGCATGATAGCCACGTGATCAGCGCCTCTCAGTCACGTGATCAGCGCCTCAGTCACGTGATCAGCGCCTCTCAGTCACGTGATCAGTGCCTCTCAGTCACGTGATCAGTGCATGCTCAGTCACGTGATCAGTGCCTCTCAGTCACGTGATCAGTGCCTCTCAGTCACGTGATCAGTGCATGCTCAGTCACGTGATCAGTGCATGCTCAGCCACGTGATCAGGGCCTGCTCAGTCACGTGATCAGGGTCTGCTGAATCAAGGGATTAGCGCTTGCTCAGCTGCATGCTTAATCCCTGCTCAGCTGCCTGACTCGTGCCTGATCAGCTGTGTGATTAGTCCCTGCTCAGCTGCGTGATTAGTGCCTGCTCAAGACCGGGTTAGGAGCCGGCTGAGTGACGTGATTAGAGTCTGCTTAGCCACTTCATTACAGTCTGCTCAGCTCCATGATTATTGCCTGCCAAGCTGCGTGATTCCTGCCTGCTCAGCTTCTTGATTATTGCCTGCTGAGCTGCGTGATTCCTGCTTGCTCAGCTCCATATTTATTGCCTGCTGAGCTGCGTGATTCCTGCCTGCTCAGCTTCTTGATTATTGCATGCTGAGCTGCGTGATTCCTGTTTGCTCAGCTCCATGATTATTGCCTGCTGAGCTGCGTGATTCCTGCTTGCTCAGCTCCATGATTTTTGCTTGCTGAGCTGCATAAGAAGTGCCTGCTCAGTCCCCAGAGAGGAGCCGGCTGAATCACGTGATTAGAGTCTGCTTATCCAGTTCATTACAGCCTTCAGCTCCAATTATTATTGCCTGCTAAGTTGCGTGATTCCTGCCTGCTCAGGTCCGTGAGTATTGCCTGCTGAGTTGCGTGATTCCCGCCAGCTCAGCTCCATGATTATTGCCTGCTGAGCTGCGCGATTCCTGACTGCTAGCTTCTTGCTTATTGGCTGCTGAGCTGCCTGATTCCTGCCTGCTCTGCTTCTTGATTATTGCCTGCTGAGCTGCGTGATTCCTGCTTGCTCAGCTCCAGGATTATTGCCTGCGGAGCTGCGTGATTCGTGCCTGCTCAGCTCCTTGATTACTGTCTGCTGAGCTGCGTGATTCCTGCCTGCTCAGCTCCAGGAGTATTGTCTGCTGGGCTGCAAGATTCGTGTGTGCTCAGTCACGGGTGTCAAGCCTGCTGAGTCACGTGTTTAGAGTCTGCTTAGCCACTTAATGGCAGTCTGCTCAGCTCCTTGATTTTTGCCAGCTGAGCTGCGAGATTCGTGCCTGCTCAGCTCCTTGATCTTTGCCTGCTGAGCTGAGTGATTCCTGCCTGCTCAGCTCCATGAGTATTGCCTGCTGAGCTGCATGATTGGTGTCTGCTGAGCTGCACCATTTGTGTCTGCTGAGCTGCACCATTGGTGTCTGCTGAGCTGCCCAAATTGTGTCTGCTCAGTCACGGGTGTAGAGCCTGCTGCGTCACGTGTTTAGAGTCTGCTTAACCACTTCATTACAGTTTGCTCAGCTCCTTGACGATTTCCTGCTCCTCTCCGTGATTAGTGCCCTCTTAGCCAAGTGATTAGTGCCTGCTCAGCTCTTTGATTATTGCCTCCTGAAGCACGTGATCAGTGCATGATAGCCACGTGATCAGCGCCTCTCAGTCACGTGATCAGCGCCCTCAGTCACGTGATCAGCGCCTCTCAGTCACGTGATCAGTGCCTCTCAGTCACGTGATCAGTGCATGCTCAGTCACGTGATCAGTGCCTCTCAGTCACGTGACCAGTGCCTCTCAGTCACGTGATCAGTGCATGCTCAGTCACGTGATCAGTGCATGCTCAGCCACGTGATCAGGGCCTGCTCAGTCACGTGATCAGGGTCTGCTGAATCAAGGGATTAGCGCTTGCTCAGCTGCATGCTTAATCCCTGCTCAGCTGCCTGACTCGTGCCTGATCAGCTGTGTGATTAGTCCCCGCTCAGCTGCGTGATTAGTGCCTGCTCAAGACCGGGTTAGGAGCCGGCTGAGTGACGTGATTAGAGTCTGCTTAGCCACTTCATTACAGTCTGCTCAGCTCCATGATTATTGCCTGCTAAGCTGCGTGATTCCTGCCTGCTCAGCTTCTTGATTATTGCCTGCTGAGCTGCGTGATTCCTGCTTGCTCAGCTCCATATTTATTGCCTGCTGAGCTGCGTGATTCCTGCCTGCTCAGCTTCTTGATTATTGCATGCTGAGCTGCGTGATTCCTGTTTGCTCAGCTCCATGATTATTGCCTGCTGAGCTGCGTGATTCCTGCTTGCTCAGCTCCATGATTTTTGCTTGCTGAGCTGCATAATAAGTGCCTGCTCAGTCCCCAGAGAGGAGCCGGCTGAATCACGTGATTAGAGTCTGCTTATCCAGTTCATTACAGCCTTCAGCTCCAATTATTATTGCCTGCTAAGTTGCGTGATTCCTGCCTGCTCAGGTCCGTGAGTATTGCCTGCTGAGTTGCGTGATTCCTGCCAGCTCAGCTCCATGATTATTGCCTGCTGAGCTGCGCGATTCCTGACTGCTAGCTTCTTGCTTATTGGCTGCTGAGCTGCCTGATTCCTGCCTGCTCTGCTTCTTGATTATTGCCTGCTGAGCTGCGTGATTCCTGCTTGCTCAGCTCCAGGATTATTGCCTGCGGAGCTGCGTGATTCGTGCCTGCTCAGCTCCTTGATTACTGTCTGCTGAGCTGCGTGATTCCTGCCTGCTCAGCTCCAGGAGTATTGTCTGCTGGGCTGCAAGATTCGTGTGTGCTCAGTCACGGGTGTCAAGCCTGCTGAGTCACGTGTTTAGAGTCTGCTTAGCCACTTAATGGCAGTCTGCTCAGCTCCTTGATTTTTGCCAGCTGAGCTGCGAGATTCGTGCCTGCTCAGCTCCTTGATCTTTGCCTGCTGAGCTGAGTGATTCCTGCCTGCTCAGCTCCATGAGTATTGCCTGCTGAGCTGCATGATTGGTGTCTGCTGAGCTGCACCATTGGTGTCTGCTGAGCTGCCCAAATTGTGTCTGCTCAGTCACGGGTGTAGAGCCTGCTGCGTCACGTGTTTAGAGTCTGCTTAACCACTTCATTACAGTTTGCTCAGCTCCTTGACGATTTCCTGCTCCTCTCCGTGATTAGTGCCCTCTTAGCCAAGTGATTAGTGCCTGCTCAGCTCTTTGATTATTGCCTCCTGAAGCACGTGATCAGTGCATGATAGCCACGTGATCAGCGACCCTCAGTCACGTGATCAGCGCCTCTCAGTCACGTGATCAGTGCCTCTCAGTCACGTGATCAGTGCATGCTCAGTCACGTGATCAGTGCCTCTCAGTCACGTGACCAGTGCCTCTCAGTCACGTGATCAGTGCATGCTCAGTCACGTGATCAGTGCATGCTCAGCCACGTGATCAGGGCCTGCTCAGTCACGTGATCAGGGTCTGCTGAATCAAGGGATTAGCGCTTGCTCAGCTGCATGCTTAATCCCTGCTCAGCTGCCTGACTCGTGCCTGATCAGCTGTGTGATTAGTCCCTGCTCAGCTGCGTGATTAGTGCCTGCTCAAGACCGGGTTAGGAGCCGGCTGAGTGACGTGATTAGAGTCTGCTTAGCCACTTCATTACAGTCTGCTCAGCTCCATGATTATTGCCTGCTGAGCTGCGTGATTCCTGCTTGCTCAGCTCCATGATTATTGCCTGCTGAGCTGCGTGATTCCTGCTTGCTCAGCTCCATGATTTTTGCTTGCTGAGCTGCATAATAAGTGCCTGCTCAGTCCCCAGAGAGGAGCCGGCTGAATCACGTGATTAGAGTCTGCTTATCCAGTTCATTACAGCCTTCAGCTCCAATTATTATTGCCTGCTAAGTTGCGTGATTCCTGCCTGCTCAGGTCCGTGAGTATTGCCTGCTGAGTTGCGTGATTCCTGCCAGCTCAGCTCCATGATTATTGCCTGCTGAGCTGCGCGATTCCTGACTGCTAGCTTGCTTATTGGCTGCTGAGCTGCCTGATTCCTGCCTGCTCTGCTTCTTGATTATTGCCTGCTGAGCTGCGTGATTCCTGCTTGCTCAGCTCCAGGATTATTGCCTGCGGAGCTGCGTGATTCGTGCCTGCTCAGCTCCTTGATTACTGTCTGCTGAGCTGCGTGATTCCTGCCTGCTCAGCTCCAGGAGTATTGTCTGCTGGGCTGCAAGATTCGTGTGTGCTCAGTCACGGGTGTCAAGCCTGCTGAGTCACGTGTTTAGAGTCTGCTTAGCCACTTAATGGCAGTCTGCTCAGCTCCTTGATTTTTGCCAGCTGAGCTGCGAGATTCGTGCCTGCTCAGCTCCTTGATCTTTGCCTGCTGAGCTGAGTGATTCCTGCCTGCTCAGCTCCATGAGTATTGCCTGCTGAGCTGCATGATTGGTGTCTGCTGAGCTGAACCATTTGTGTCTGCTGAGCTGCACCATTGGTGTCTGCTGAGCTGCCCAAATTGTGTCTGCTCAGTCACGGGTGTAGAGCCTGCTGCGTCACGTGTTTAGAGTCTGCTTAACCACTTCATTACAGTTTGCTCAGCTCCTTGACGATTTCCTGCTCCTCTCCGTGATTAGTGCCCTCTTAGCCAAGTGATTAGTGCCTGCTCAGCTCTTTGATTATTGCCTCCTGAAGCACGTGATCAGTGCATGATAGCCACGTGATCAGCGCCTCTCAGTCACGTGATCAGCGCCTCAGTCACGTGATCAGCGCCTCTCAGTCACGTGATCAGTGCCTCTCAGTCACGTGATCAGTGCATGCTCAGTCACGTGATCAGTGCCTCTCAGTCACGTGATCAGTGCCTCTCAGTCACGTGATCAGTGCATGCTCAGTCACGTGATCAGTGCATGCTCAGCCACGTGATCAGGGCCTGCTCAGTCACGTGATCAGGGTCTGCTGAATCAAGGGATTAGCGCTTGCTCAGCTGCATGCTTAATCCCTGCTCAGCTGCCTGACTCGTGCCTGATCAGCTGTGTGATTAGTCCCTGCTCAGCTGCGTGATTAGTGCCTGCTCAAGACCGGGTTAGGAGCCGGCTGAGTGACGTGATTAGAGTCTGCTTAGCCACTTCATTACAGTCTGCTCAGCTCCATGATTATTGCCTGCTAAGCTGCGTGATTCCTGCCTGCTCAGCTTCTTGATTATTGCCTGCTGAGCTGCGTGATTCCTGCTTGCTCAGCTCCATATTTATTGCCTGCTGAGCTGCGTGATTCCTGCCTGCTCAGCTTCTTGATTATTGCATGCTGAGCTGCGTGATTCCTGTTTGCTCAGCTCCATGATTATTGCCTGCTGAGCTGCGTGATTCCTGCTTGCTCAGCTCCATGATTTTTGCTTGCTGAGCTGCATAAGAAGTGCCTGCTCAGTCCCCAGAGAGGAGCCGGCTGAATCACGTGATTAGAGTCTGCTTATCCAGTTCATTACAGCCTTCAGCTCCAATTATTATTGCCTGCTAAGTTGCGTGATTCCTGCCTGCTCAGGTCCGTGAGTATTGCCTGCTGAGTTGCGTGATTCCTGCCAGCTCAGCTCCATGATTATTGCCTGCTGAGCTGCGCGATTCCTGACTGCTAGCTTCTTGCTTATTGGCTGCTGAGCTGCCTGATTCCTGCCTGCTCTGCTTCTTGATTATTGCCTGCTGAGCTGCGTGATTCCTGCTTGCTCAGCTCCAGGATTATTGCCTGCGGAGCTGCGTGATTCGTGCCTGCTCAGCTCCTTGATTACTGTCTGCTGAGCTGCGTGATTCCTGCCTGCTCAGCTCCAGGAGTATTGTCTGCTGGGCTGCAAGATTCGTGTGTGCTCAGTCACGGGTGTCAAGCCTGCTGAGTCACGTGTTTAGAGTCTGCTTAGCCACTTAATGGCAGTCTGCTCAGCTCCTTGATTTTTGCCAGCTGAGCTGCGAGATTCGTGCCTGCTCAGCTCCTTGATCTTTGCCTGCTGAGCTGAGTGATTCCTGCCTGCTCAGCTCCATGAGTATTGCCTGCTGAGCTGCATGATTGGTGTCTGCTGAGCTGCACCATTGGTGTCTGCTGAGCTGCCCAAATTGTGTCTGCTCAGTCACGGGTGTAGAGCCTGCCGCGTCACGTGTTTAGAGTCTGCTTAACCACTTCATTACAGTTTGCTCAGCTCCTTGACGATTTCCTGCTCCTCTCCGTGATTAGTGCCCTCTTAGCCAAGTGATTAGTGCCTGCTCAGCTCTTTGATTATTGCCTCCTGAAGCACGTGATCAGTGCATGATAGCCACGTGATCAGCGCCCTCAGTCACGTGATCAGCGCCTCTCAGTCACGTGATCAGTGCCTCTCAGTCACGTGATCAGTGCATGCTCAGTCACGTGATCAGTGCCTCTCAGTCACGTGATCAGTGCCTCTCAGTCACGTGATCAGTGCATGCTCAGTCACGTGATCAGTGCATGCTCAGCCACGTGATCAGGGCCTGCTCAGTCACGTGATCAGGGTCTGCTGAATCAAGGGATTAGCGCTTGCTCAGCTGCATGCTTAATCCCCGCTCAGCTGCCTGACTCGTGCCTGATCAGCTGTGTGATTAGTCCCTGCTCAGCTGCGTGATTAGTGCCTGCTCAAGACCGGGTTAGGAGCCGGCTGAGTGACGTGATTAGAGTCTGCTTAGCCACTTCATTACAGTCTGCTCAGCTCCATGATTATTGCCTGCTGAGCTGCGTGATTCCTGCTTGCTCAGCTCCATGATTTTTGCTTGCTGAGCTGCATAATAAGTGCCTGCTCAGTCCCCAGAGAGGAGCCGGCTGAATCACGTGATTAGAGTCTGCTTATCCAGTTCATTACAGCCTTCAGCTCCACTTATTATTGCCTGCTAAGTTGCGTGATTCCTGCCTGCTCAGGTCCGTGAGTATTGCCTGCTGAGTTGCGTGATTCCTGCCAGCTCAGCTCCATGATTATTGCCTGCTGAGCTGCGCGATTCCTGACTGCTAGCTTCTTGCTTATTGGCTGCTGAGCTGCCTGATTCCTGCCTGCTCTGCTTCTTGATTATTGCCTGCTGAGCTGCGTGATTCCTGCTTGCTCAGCTCCAGGATTAGTGCCTGCTGAGCTGCGTGATTCGTGCCTGCTCAGCTCCTTGATTACTGTCTGCTGAGCTGCGTGATTCCTGCCTGCTCAGCTCCAGGAGTATTGTCTGCTGGGCTGCAAGATTCGTGTGTGCTCAGTCACGGGTGTCAAGCCTGCTGAGTCACGTGTTTAGAGTCTGCTTAGCCACTTAATGGCAGTCTGCTCAGCTCCTTGATTTTTGCCAGCTGAGCTGCGAGATTCGTGCCTGCTCAGCTCCTTGATCTTTGCCTGCTGAGCTGAGTGATTCCTGCCTGCTCAGCTCCATGAGTATTGCCTGCTGAGCTGCATGATTGGTGTCTGCTGAGCTGCACCATTTGTGTCTGCTGAGCTGCACCATTGGTGTCTGCTGAGCTGCCCAAATTGTGTCTGCTCAGTCACGGGTGTAGAGCCTGCTGCGTCACGTGTTTAGAGTCTGCTTAACCACTTCATTACAGTTTGCTCAGCTCCTTGACGATTTCCTGCTCCTCTCCGTGATTAGTGCCCTCTTAGCCAAGTGATTAGTGCCTGCTCAGCTCTTTGATTATTGCCTCCTGAAGCACGTGATCAGTGCATGATAGCCACGTGATCAGCGCCTCTCAGTCACGTGATCAGCGCCTCAGTCACGTGATCAGCGCCTCTCAGTCACGTGATCAGTGCCTCTCAGTCACGTGATCAGTGCATGCTCAGTCACGTGATCAGTGCCTCTCAGTCACGTGACCAGTGCCTCTCAGTCACGTGATCAGTGCATGCTCAGTCACGTGATCAGTGCATGCTCAGCCACGTGATCAGGGCCTGCTCAGTCACGTGATCAGGGTCTGCTGAATCAAGGGATTAGCGCTTGCTCAGCTGCATGCTTAATCCCTGCTCAGCTGCCTGACTCGTGCCTGATCAGCTGTGTGATTAGTCCCTGCTCAGCTGCGTGATTAGTGCCTGCTCAAGACCGGGTTAGGAGCCGGCTGAGTGACGTGATTAGAGTCTGCTTAGCCACTTCATTACAGTCTGCTCAGCTCCATGATTATTGCCTGCTAAGCTGCGTGATTCCTGCCTGCTCAGCTTCTTGATTATTGCCTGCTGAGCTGCGTGATTCCTGCTTGCTCAGCTCCATATTTATTGCCTGCTGAGCTGCGTGATTCCTGCCTGCTCAGCTTCTTGATTATTGCATGCTGAGCTGCGTGATTCCTGTTTGCTCAGCTCCATGATTATTGCCTGCTGAGCTGCGTGATTCCTGCTTGCTCAGCTCCATGATTTTTGCTTGCTGAGCTGCATAATAAGTGCCTGCTCAGTCCCCAGAGAGGAGCCGGCTGAATCACGTGATTAGAGTCTGCTTATCCAGTTCATTACAGCCTTCAGCTCCAATTATTATTGCCTGCTAAGTTGCGTGATTCCTGCCTGCTCAGGTCCGTGAGTATTGCCTGCTGAGTTGCGTGATTCCTGCCAGCTCAGCTCCATGATTATTGCCTGCTGAGCTGCGCGATTCCTGACTGCTAGCTTCTTGCTTATTGGCTGCTGAGCTGCCTGATTCCTGCCTGCTCTGCTTCTTGATTATTGCCTGCTGAGCTGCGTGATTCCTGCTTGCTCAGCTCCAGGATTAATGCCTGCTGAGCTGCGTGATTCGTGCCTGCTCAGCTCCTTGATTACTGTCTGCTGAGCTGCGTGATTCCTGCCTGCTCAGCTCCAGGAGTATTGTCTGCTGGGCTGCAAGATTCGTGTGTGCTCAGTCACGGGTGTCAAGCCTGCTGAGTCACGTGTTTAGAGTCTGCTTAGCCACTTAATGGCAGTCTGCTCAGCTCCTTGATTTTTGCCAGCTGAGCTGCGAGATTCGTGCCTGCTCAGCTCCTTGATCTTTGCCTGCTGAGCTGAGTGATTCCTGCCTGCTCAGCTCCATGAGTATTGCCTGCTGAGCTGCATGATTGGTGTCTGCTGAGCTGCACCATTGGTGTCTGCTGAGCTGCCCAAATTGTGTCTGCTCAGTCACGGGTGTAGAGCCTGCTGCGTCACGTGTTTAGAGTCTGCTTAACCACTTCATTACAGTTTGCTCAGCTCCTTGACGATTTCCTGCTCCTCTCCGTGATTAGTGCCCTCTTAGCCAAGTGATTAGTGCCTGCTCAGCTCTTTGATTATTGCCTCCTGAAGCACGTGATCAGTGCATGATAGCCACGTGATCAGCGCCCTCAGTCACGTGATCAGCGCCTCTCAGTCACGTGATCAGTGCCTCTCAGTCACGTGATCAGTGCATGCTCAGTCACGTGATCAGTGCCTCTCAGTCACGTGATCAGTGCCTCTCAGTCACGTGATCAGTGCATGCTCAGTCACGTGATCAGTGCATGCTCAGCCACGTGATCAGGGCCTGCTCAGTCACGTGATCAGGGTCTGCTGAATCAAGGGATTAGCGCTTGCTCAGCTGCATGCTTAATCCCTGCTCAGCTGCCTGACTCGTGCCTGATCAGCTGTGTGATTAGTCCCTGCTCAGCTGCGTGATTAGTGCCTGCTCAAGACCGGGTTAGGAGCCGGCTGAGTGACGTGATTAGAGTCTGCTTAGCCACTTCATTACAGTCTGCTCAGCTCCATGATTATTGCCTGCTGAGCTGCGTGATTCCTGCTTGCTCAGCTCCATGATTATTGCCTGCTGAGCTGCGTGATTCCTGCTTGCTCAGCTCCATGATTTTTGCTTGCTGAGCTGCATAAGAAGTGCCTGCTCAGTCCCCAGAGAGGAGCCGGCTGAATCACGTGATTAGAGTCTGCTTATCCAGTTCATTACAGCCTTCAGCTCCAATTATTATTGCCTGCTAAGTTGCGTGATTCCTGCCTGCTCAGGTCCGTGAGTATTGCCTGCTGAGTTGCGTGATTCCTGCCAGCTCAGCTCCATGATTATTGCCCGCTGAGCTGCGCGATTCCTGACTGCTAGCTTCTTGCTTATTGGCTGCTGAGCGGCCTGATTCCTGCCTGCTCTGCTTCTTGATTATTGCCTGCTGAGCTGCGTGATTCCTGCTTGCTCAGCTCCAGGATTATTGCCTGCGGAGCTGCGTGATTCGTGCCTGCTCAGCTCCTTGATTACTGTCTGCTGAGCTGCGTGATTCCTGCCTGCTCAGCTCCAGGAGTATTGTCTGCTGGGCTGCAAGATTCGTGTGTGCTCAGTCACGGGTGTCAAGCCTGCTGAGTCACGTGTTTAGAGTCTGCTTAGCCACTTAATGGCAGTCTGCTCAGCTCCTTGATTTTTGCCAGCTGAGCTGCGAGATTCGTGCCTGCTCAGCTCCTTGATCTTTGCCTGCTGAGCTGAGTGATTCCTGCCTGCTCAGCTCCATGAGTATTGCCTGCTGAGCTGCATGATTGGTGTCTGCTGAGCTGAACCATTTGTGTCTGCTGAGCTGCACCATTGGTGTCTGCTGAGCTGCCCAAATTGTGTCTGCTCAGTCACGGGTGTAGAGCCTGCTGCGTCACGTGTTTAGAGTCTGCTTAACCACTTCATTACAGTTTGCTCAGCTCCTTGACGATTTCCTGCTCCTCTCCGTGATTAGTGCCCTCTTAGCCAAGTGATTAGTGCCTGCTCAGCTCTTTGATTATTGCCTCCTGAAGCACGTGATCAGTGCATGATAGCCACGTGATCAGCGCCTCTCAGTCACGTGATCAGCGCCTCAGTCACGTGATCAGCGCCTCTCAGTCACGTGATCAGTGCCTCTCAGTCACGTGATCAGTGCATGCTCAGTCACGTGATCAGTGCCTCTCAGTCACGTGATCAGTGCCTCTCAGTCACGTGATCAGTGCATGCTCAGTCACGTGATCAGTGCATGCTCAGCCACGTGATCAGGGCCTGCTCAGTCACGTGATCAGGGTCTGCTGAATCAAGGGATTAGCGCTTGCTCAGCTGCATGCTTAATCCCTGCTCAGCTGCCTGACTCGTGCCTGATCAGCTGTGTGATTAGTCCCTGCTCAGCTGCGTGATTAGTGCCTGCTCAAGACCGGGTTAGGAGCCGGCTGAGTGACGTGATTAGAGTCTGCTTAGCCACTTCATTACAGTCTGCTCAGCTCCATGATTATTGCCTGCTAAGCTGCGTGATTCCTGCCTGCTCAGCTTCTTGATTATTGCCTGCTGAGCTGCGTGATTCCTGCTTGCTCAGCTCCATATTTATTGCCTGCTGAGCTGCGTGATTCCTGCCTGCTCAGCTTCTTGATTATTGCATGCTGAGCTGCGTGATTCCTGTTTGCTCAGCTCCATGATTATTGCCTGCTGAGCTGCGTGATTCCTGCTTGCTCAGCTCCATGATTTTTGCATGCTGAGCTGCATAAGAAGTGCCTGCTCAGTCCCCAGAGAGGAGCCGGCTGAATCACGTGATTAGAGTCTGCTTATCCAGTTCATTACAGCCTTCAGCTCCAATTATTATTGCCTGCTAAGTTGCGTGATTCCTGCCTGCTCAGGTCCGTGAGTATTGCCTGCTGAGTTGCGTGATTCCTGCCAGCTCAGCTCCATGATTATTGCCTGCTGAGCTGCGCGATTCCTGACTGCTAGCTTCTTGCTTATTGGCTGCTGAGCTGCCTGATTCCTGCCTGCTCTGCTTCTTGATTATTGCCTGCTGAGCTGCGTGATTCCTGCTTGCTCAGCTGCAGGATTATTGCCTGCGGAGCTGCGTGATTCGTGCCTGCTCAGCTCCTTGATTACTGTCTGCTGAGCTGCGTGATTCCTGCCTGCTCAGCTCCAGGAGTATTGTCTGCTGGGCTGCAAGATTCGTGTGTGCTCAGTCACGGGTGTCAAGCCTGCTGAGTCACGTGTTTAGAGTCTGCTTAGCCACTTAATGGCAGTCTGCTCAGCTCCTTGATTTTGCCAGCTGAGCTGCGAGATTCGTGCCTGCTCAGCTCCTTGATCTTTGCCTGCTGAGCTGAGTGATTCCTGCCTGCTCAGCTCCATGAGTATTGCCTGCTGAGCTGCATGATTGGTGTCTGCTGAGCTGCACCATTGGTGTCTGCTGAGCTGCACCATTGGAGTCTGCTGAGCTGCCCAAATTGTGTCTGCTCAGTCACGGGTGTAGAGCCTGCTGCGTCACGTGTTTAGAGTCTGCTTAACCACTTCATTACAGTTTGCTCAGCTCCTTGACGATTTCCTGCTCCTCTCCGTGATTAGTGCCCTCTTAGCCAAGTGATTAGTGCCTGCCCAGCTCTTTGATTATTGCCTCCTGAAGCACGTGATCAGTGCATGATAGCCACGTGATCAGCGCCTCTCAGTCACGTGATCAGCGCCCTCAGTCACGTGATCAGCGCCTCTCAGTCACGTGATCAGTGCCTCTCAGTCACGTGATCAGTGCATGCTCAGTCACGTGATCAGTGCCTCTCAGTCACGTGATCAGTGCCTCTCAGTCACGTGATCAGTGCATGCTCAGTCACGTGATCAGTGCATGCTCAGCCACGTGATCAGGGCCTGCTCAGTCACGTGATCAGGGTCTGCTGAATCAAGGGATTAGCGCTTGCTCAGCTGCATGCTTAATCCCTGCTCAGCTGCCTGACTCGTGCCTGATCAGCTGTGTGATTAGTCCCTGCTCAGCTGCGTGATTAGTGCCTGCTCAAGACTGGGTTAGGAGCCGGCTGAGTGACGTGATTAGAGTCTGCTTAGCCACTTCATTACAGTCTGCTCAGCTCCATGATTATTGCCTGCTAAGCTGCGTGATTCCTGCCTGCTCAGCTTCTTGATTATTGCCTGCTGAGCTGCGTGATTCCTGCTTGCTCAGCTCCATATTTATTGCCTGCTGAGCTGCGTGATTCCTGCCTGCTCAGCTTCTTGATTATTGCATGCTGAGCTGCGTGATTCCATGATTATTGCCTGCTGAGCTGCGTGATTCCTGCTTGCTCAGCTGATTATTGCCTGCTGAGCTGCGTGATTCCTGCCTGCTCAGCTTGATTATTGCCTGCTGAGCTGCGTGATTCCTGCTGCTCAGCTGATTATTGCCTGCTGAGCTGCGTGATTCCTGCTTGCTCAGCTCCATGATTTTTGCTTGCTGAGCTGCATAATAAGTGCCTGCTCAGTCCTCAGAGAGGAGCCGGCTGAATCACGTGATTAGAGTCTGCTTATCCAGTTCATTACAGCCTTCAGCTCCAATTATTATTGCCTGCTAAGTTGCGTGATTCCTGCCTGCTCAGGTCCGTGAGTATTGCCTGCTGAGTTGCGTGATTCCTGCCAGCTCAGCTCCATGATTATTGCCTGCTGAGCTGCGCGATTCCTGACTGCTAGCTTCTTGCTTATTGGCTGCTGAGCTGCCTGATTCCTGCCTGCTCTGCTTCTTGATTATTGCCTGCTGAGCTGCGTGATTCCTGCTTGCTCAGCTCCAGGATTATTGCCTGCTGAGCTGCGTGATTCGTGCCTGCTCAGCTCCTTGATTACTGTCTGCTGAGCTGCGTGATTCCTGCCTGCTCAGCTCCAGGAGTATTGTCTGCTGGGCTGCAAGATTCGTGTGTGCTCAGTCACGGGTGTCAAGCCTGCTGAGTCACGTGTTTAGAGTCTGCTTAGCCACTTAATGGCAGTCTGCTCAGCTCCTTGATTTTTGCCAGCTGAGCTGCGAGATTCGTGCCTGCTCAGCTCCTTGGTCTTTGCCTGCTGAGCTGAGTGATTCCTGCCTGCTCAGCTCCATGAGTATTGCCTGCTGAGCTGCATGATTGGTGTCTGCTGAGCTGCACCATTTGTGTCTGCTGAGCTGCACCATTGGTGTCTGCTGAGCTGCCCAAATTGTGTCTGCTCAGTCACGGGTGTAGAGCCTGCTGCGTCACGTGTTTAGAGTCTGCTTAACCACTTCATTACAGTTTGCTCAGCTCCTTGACGATTTCCTGCTCCTCTCCGTGATTAGTGCCCTCTTAGCCAAGTGATTAGTGCCTGCTCAGCTCTTTGATTATTGCCTCCTGAAGCACGTGATCAGTGCATGATAGCCACGTGATCAGCGCCCTCAGTCACGTGATCAGCGCCTCTCAGTCACGTGATCAGTGCCTCTCAGTCACGTGATCAGTGCATGCTCAGTCACGTGATCAGTGCCTCTCAGTCACGTGATCAGTGCCTCTCAGTCACGTGATCAGTGCATGCTCAGTCACGTGATCAGTGCATGCTCAGCCACGTGATCAGGGCCTGCTCAGTCACGTGATCAGGGTCTGCTGAATCAAGGGATTAGCGCTTGCTCAGCTGCATGCTTAATCCCTGCTCAGCTGCCTGACTCGTGCCTGATCAGCTGTGTGATTAGTCCCTGCTCAGCTGCGTGATTAGTGCCTGCTCAAGACCGGCTTAGGAGCCGGCTGAGTGACGTGATTAGAGTCTGCTTAGCCACTTCATTACAGTCTGCTCAGCTCCATGATTATTGCCTGCTAAGCTGCGTGATTCCTGCCTGCTCAGCTTCTTGATTATTGCCTGCTGAGCTGCGTGATTCCTGCCTGCTCAGCTTCTTGATTATTGCATGCTGAGCTGCGTGATTCCTGTTTGCTCAGCTCCATGATTATTGCCTGCTGAGCTGCGTGATTCCTGCTTGCTCAGCTCCATGATTTTTGCTTGCTGAGCTGCATAAGAAGTGCCTGCTCAGTCCCCAGAGAGGAGCCGGCTGAATCACGTGATTAGAGTCTGCTTATCCAGTTCATTACAGCCTTCAGCTCCAATTATTATTGCCTGCTAAGTTGCGTGATTCCTGCCTGCTCAGGTCCGTGAGTATTGCCTGCTGAGTTGCGTGATTCCTGCCAGCTCAGCTCCATGATTATTGCCTGCTGAGCTGCGCGATTCCTGACTGCTAGCTTCTTGCTTATTGGCTGCTGAGCTGCCTGATTCCTGCCTGCTCTGCTTCTTGATTATTGCCTGCTGAGCTGCGTGATTCCTGCTTGCTCAGCTCCAGGATTATTGCCTGCTGAGCTGCGTGATTCGTGCCTGCTCAGCTCCTTGATTACTGTCTGCTGAGCTGCGTGATTCCTGCCTGCTCAGCTCCAGGAGTATTGTCTGCTGGGCTGCAAGATTCGTGTGTGCTCAGTCACGGGTGTCAAGCCTGCTGAGTCACGTGTTTAGAGTCTGCTTAGCCACTTAATGGCAGTCTGCTCAGCTCCTTGATTTTTGCCAGCTGAGATGCGAGATTCGTGCCTGCTCAGCTCCTTGATCTTTGCCTGCTGAGCTGAGTGATTCCTGCCTGCTCAGCTCCATGAGTATTGCCTGCTGAGCTGCATGATTCGTGTCTGCTGAGCTGCACCATTTGTGTCTGCTGAGCTGCACCATTGGAGTCTGCTGAGCTGCCCAAATTGTGTCTGCTCAGTCACGGGTGTAGAGCCTGCTGCGTCACGTGTTTAGAGTCTGCTTAACCACTTCATTACAGTTTGCTCAGCTCCTTGACGATTTCCTGCTCCTCTCCGTGATTAGTGCCCTCTTAGCCAAGTGATTAGTGCCTGCTCAGCTCTTTGATTATTGCCTCCTGAAGCACGTGATCAGTGCATGATAGCCACGTGATCAGCGCCTCTCAGTCACGTGATCAGCGCCCTCAGTCACGTGATCAGCGCCTCTCAGTCACGTGATCAGTGCCTCTCAGTCACGTGATCAGTGCATGCTCAGTCACGTGATCAGTGCCTCTCAGTCACGTGATCAGTGCCTCTCAGTCACGTGATCAGTGCATGCTCAGTCACGTGATCAGTGCATGCTCAGCCACGTGATCAGGGCCTGCTCAGTCACGTGATCAGGGTCTGCTGAATCAAGGGATTAGCGCTTGCTCAGCTGCATGCTTAATCCCTGCTCAGCTGCCTGACTCGTGCCTGATCAGCTGTGTGATTAGTCCCTGCTCAGCTGCGTGATTAGTGCCTGCTCAAGACCGGGTTAGGAGCCGGCTGAGTGACGTGATTAGAGTCTGCTTAGCCACTTCATTACAGTCTGCTCAGCTCCATGATTATTGCCTGCTAAGCTGCGTGATTCCTGCCTGCTCAGCTTCTTGATTATTGCCTGCTGAGCTGCGTGATTCCTGCTTGCTCAGCTCCATATTTATTGCCTGCTGAGCTGCGTGATTCCTGCCTGCTCAGCTTCTTGATTATTGCATGCTGAGCTGCGTGATTCCTGGTTGCTCAGCTCCATGATTATTGCCTGCTGAGCTGCGTGATTCCTGCTTGCTCAGCTCCAGGATTATTGCCTGCTGAGCTGCGTGATTCGTGCCTGCTCAGCTCCTTGATTACTGTCTGCTGAGCTGCGTGATTCCTGCCTGCTCAGCTCCAGGAGTATTGTCTGCTGGGCTGCAAGATTCGTGTGTGCTCAGTCACGGGTGTCAAGCCTGCTGAGTCACGTGTTTAGAGTCTGCTTAGCCACTTAATGGCAGTCTGCTCAGCTCCTTGATTTTTGCCAGCTGAGCTGCGAGATTCGTGCCTGCTCAGCTCCTTGGTCTTTGCCTGCTGAGCTGAGTGATTCCTGCCTGCTCAGCTCCATGAGCATTGCCTGCTGAGCTGCATGATTGGTGTCTGCTGAGCTGCACCATTTGTGTCTGCTGAGCTGCACCATTGGTGTCTGCTGAGCTGCCCAAATTGTGTCTGCTCAGTCACGGGTGTAGAGCCTGCTGCGTCACGTGTTTAGAGTCTGCTTAACCACTTCATTACAGCTTGCTCAGCTCCTTGACGATTTCCTGCTCCTCTCCGTGATTAGTGCCCTCTTAGCCAAGTGATTAGTGCCTGCTCAGCTCTTTGATTATTGCCTCCTGAAGCACGTGATCAGTGCATGATAGCCACGTGATCAGCGCCCCTCAGTCACGTGATCAGCGTCTCTCAGTCACGTGATCAGTGCCTCTCAGTCACGTGATCAGTGCATGCTCAGTCACGTGATCAGTGCCTCTCAGTCACGTGATCAGTGCCTCTCAGTCACGTGATCAGTGCATGCTCAGTCACGTGATCAGTGCATGCTCAGCCACGTGATCAGGGCCTGCTCAGTCACGTGATCAGGGTCTGCTGAATCAAGGGATTAGCGCTTGCTCAGCTGCATGCTTAATCCCTGCTCAGCTGCCTGACTCGTGCCTGATCAGCTGTGTGATTAGTCCCTGCTCAGCTGCGTGATTAGTGCCTGCTCAAGACTGGGTTAGGAGCCGGCTGAGTGACGTGATTAGAGTCTGCTTAGCCACTTCATTACAGTCTGCTCAGCTCCATGATTATTGCCTGCTAAGCTGCGTGATTCCTGCCTGCTCAGCTTCTTGATTATTGCCTGCTGAGCTGCGTGATTCCTGCCTGCTCAGCTTCTTGATTATTGCATGCTGAGCTGCGTGATTCCTGTTTGCTCAGCTCCATGATTATTGCCTGCTGAGCTGCGTGATTCCTGCTTGCTCAGCTCCATGATTTTTGCTTGCTGAGCTGCATAATAAGTGCCTGCTCAGTCCCCAGAGAGGAGCCGGCTGAATCACGTGATTAGAGTCTGCTTATCCAGTTCATTACAGCCTTCAGCTCCAATTATTATTGCCTGCTAAGTTGCGTGATTCCTGCCTGCTCAGGTCCGTGAGTATTGCCTGCTGAGTTGCGTGATTCCTGCCAGCTCAGCTCCATGATTATTGCCTGCTGAGCTGCGCGATTCCTGACTGCTAGCTTCTTGCTTATTGGCTGCTGAGCTGCCTGATTCCTGCCTGCTCTGCTTCTTGATTATTGCCTGCTGAGCTGCGTGATTCCTGCTTGCTCAGCTCCAGGATTATTGCCTGCTGAGCTGCGTGATTCGTGCCTGCTCAGCTCCTTGATTACTGTCTGCTGAGCTGCGTGATTCCTGCCTGCTCAGCTCCAGGAGTATTGTCTGCTGGGCTGCAAGATTCGTGTGTGCTCAGTCACGGGTGTCAAGCCTGCTGAGTCACGTGTTTAGAGTCTGCTTAGCCACTTAATGGCAGTCTGCTCAGCTCCTTGATTTTTGCCAGCTGAGCTGCGAGATTCGTGCCCGCTCAGCTCCTTGATCTTTGCCTGCTGAGCTGAGTGATTCCCGCCTGCTCAGCTCCATGAGTATTGCCTGCTGAGCTGCATGATTGGTGTCTGCTGAGCTGCACCATTGGTGTCTGCTGAGCTGCACCATTGGAGTCTGCTGAGCTGCCCAAATTGTGTCTGCTCAGTCACGGGTGTAGAGCCTGCTGCGTCACGTGTTTAGAGTCTGCTTAACCACTTCATTACAGTTTGCTCAGCTCCTTGACGATTTCCTGCTCCTCTCCGTGATTAGTGCCCTCTTAGCCAAGTGATTAGTGCCTGCTCAGCTCTTTGATTATTGCCTCCTGAAGCACGTGATCAGTGCATGATAGCCACGTGATCAGCGCCTCTCAGTCACGTGATCAGCGCCTCAGTCACGTGATCAGCGCCTCTCAGTCACGTGATCAGTGCCTCTCAGTCACGTGATCAGTGCATGCTCAGTCACGTGATCAGTGCCTCTCAGTCACGTGATCAGTGCCTCTCAGTCACGTGATCAGTGCATGCTCAGTCACGTGATCAGTGCATGCTCAGCCACGTGATCAGGGCCTGCTCAGTCACGTGATCAGGGTCTGCTGAATCAAGGGATTAGCGCTTGCTCAGCTGCATGCTTAATCCCTGCTCAGCTGCCTGACTCGTGCCTGATCAGCTGTGTGATTAGTCCCTGCTCAGCTGCGTGATTAGTGCCTGCTCAAGACCGGGTTAGGAGCCGGCTGAGTGACGTGATTAGAGTCTGCTTAGCCACTTCATTACAGTCTGCTCAGCTCCATGATTATTGCCTGCTAAGCTGCGTGATTCCTGCCTGCTCAGCTTCTTGATTATTGCCTGCTGAGCTGCGTGATTCCTGCTTGCTCAGCTCCATATTTATTGCCTGCTGAGCTGCGTGATTCCTGCCTGCTCAGCTTCTTGATTATTGCATGCTGAGCTGCGTGATTCCTGTTTGCTCAGCTCCATGATTATTGCCTGCTGAGCTGCGTGATTCCTGCTTGCTCAGCTCCATGATTTTTGCTTGCTGAGCTGCATAAGAAGTGCCTGCTCAGTCCCCAGAGAGGAGCCGGCTGAATCACGTGATTAGAGTCTGCTTATCCAGTTCATTACAGCCTTCAGCTCCAATTATTATTGCCTGCTAAGTTGCGTGATTCCTGCCTGCTCAGGTCCGTGAGTATTGCCTGCTGAGTTGCGTGATTCCTGCCAGCTCAGCTCCATGATTATTGCCTGCTGAGCTGCGCGATTCCTGACTGCTAGCTTCTTGCTTATTGGCTGCTGAGCTGCCTGATTCCTGCCTGCTCTGCTTCTTGATTATTGCCTGCTGAGCTGCGTGATTCCTGCTTGCTCAGCTCCAGGATTAGTGCCTGCTGAGCTGCGTGATTCGTGCCTGCTCAGCTCCTTGATTACTGTCTGCTGAGCTGCGTGATTCCTGCCTGCTCAGCTCCAGGAGTATTGTCTGCTGGGCTGCAAGATTCGTGTGTGCTCAGTCACGGGTGTCAAGCCTGCTGAGTCACGTGTTTAGAGTCTGCTTAGCCACTTAATGGCAGTCTGCTCAGCTCCTTGATTTTTGCCAGCTGAGCTGCGAGATTCGTGCCTGCTCAGCTCCTTGGTCTTTGCCTGCTGAGCTGAGTGATTCCTGCCTGCTCAGCTCCATGAGTATTGCCTGCTGAGCTGCATGATTGGTGTCTGCTGAGCTGCACCATTTGTGTCTGCTGAGCTGCACCATTGGTGTCTGCTGAGCTGCCCAAATTGTGTCTGCTCAGTCACGGGTGTAGAGCCTGCTGCGTCACGTGTTTAGAGTCTGCTTAACCACTTCATTACAGCTTGCTCAGCTCCTTGACGATTTCCTGCTCCTCTCCGTGATTAGTGCCCTCTTAGCCAAGTGATTAGTGCCTGCTCAGCTCTTTGATTATTGCCTCCTGAAGCACGTGATCAGTGCATGATAGCCACGTGATCAGCGCCTTTCAGTCACGTGATCAGCGCCTCTCAGTCACGTGATCAGTGCCTCTCAGTCACGTGATCAGTGCATGCTCAGTCACGTGATCAGTGCCTCTCAGTCACGTGATCAGTGCCTCTCAGTCACGTGATCAGTGCATGCTCAGTCACGTGATCAGTGCATGCTCAGCCACGTGATCAGGGCCTGCTCAGTCACGTGATCAGGGTCTGCTGAATCAAGGGATTAGCGCTTGCTCAGCTGCATGCTTAATCCCTGCTCAGCTGCCTGACTCGTGCCTGATCAGCTGTGTGATTAGTCCCTGCTCAGCTGCGTGATTAGTGCCTGCTCAAGACCGGGTTAGGAGCCGGCTGAGTGACGTGATTAGAGTCTGCTTAGCAACTTCATTACAGTCTGCTCAGCTCCATGATTATTGCCTGCTAAGCTGCGTGATTCCTGCCTGCTCAGCTTCTTGATTATTGCCTGCTGAGCTGCGTGATTCCTGCCTGCTCAGCTTCTTGATTATTGCATGCTGAGCTGCGTGATTCCTGTTTGCTCAGCTCCATGATTATTGCCTGCTGAGCTGCGTGATTCCTGCTTGCTCAGCTCCATGATTTTTGCTTGCTGAGCTGCATAATAAGTGCCTGCTCAGTCCCCAGAGAGGAGCCGGCTGAATCATGTGATTAGAGTCTGCTTATCCAGTTCATTACAGCCTTCAGCTCCAATTATTATTGCCTGCTAAGTTGCGTGATTCCTGCCTGCTCAGGTCCGTGAGTATTGCCTGCTGAGTTGCGTGATTCCTGCCAGCTCAGCTCCATGATTATTGCCTGCTGAGCTGCGCGATTCCTGACTGCTAGCTTCTTGTTTATTGGCTGCTGAGCTGCCTGATTCCTGCCTGCTCTGCTTCTTGATTATTGCCTGCTGAGCTGCGTGATTCCTGCTTGCTCAGCTCCAGGATTATTGCCTGCTGAGCTGCGTGATTCATGCCTGCTCAGCTCCTTGATTACTGTCTGCTGAGCTGCGTGATTCCTGCCTGCTCAGCTCCAGGAGTATTGTCTGCTGGGCTGCAAGATTCGTGTGTGCTCAGTCACGGGTGTCAAGCCTGCTGAGTCACGTGTTTAGAGTCTGCTTAGCCACTTAATGGCAGTCTGCTCAGCTCTTTGATTATTGCCAGCTGAGCTGCGAGATTCGTGCCTGCTCAGCTCCTTGGTCTTTGCCTGCTGAGCTGAGTGATTCCTGCCTGCTCAGCTCCATGAGTATTGCCTGCTGAGCTGCATGATTGGTGTCTGCTGAGCTGCACCATTTGTGTCTGCTGAGCTGCACCATTGGTGTCTGCTGAGCTGCCCAAATTGTGTCCGCTCAGTCACGGGTGTAGAGCCTGCTGCGTCACGTGTTTAGAGTCTGCTTAACCACTTCATTACAGTTTGCTCAGCTCCTTGACGATTTCCTGCTCCTCTCCGTGATTAGTGCCCTCTTAGCCAAGTGATTAGTGCCTGCTCAGCTCTTTGATTATTGCCTCCTGGAGCACGTGATCAGTGCATGATAGCCACGTGATCAGCGCCTCTCAGTCACGTGATCAGCGCCCCTCAGTCACGTGATCAGCGCCTCTCAGTCACGTGATCAGTGCCTCTCAGTCACGTGATCAGTGCATGCTAAGTCACGTGATCAGTGCCTCTCAGTCACGTGATCAGTGCCTCTCAGTCACGTGATCAGTGCATGCTCAGTCACGTGATCAGTGCATGCTCAGCCACGTGATCAGGGCCTGCTCAGTCACGTGATCAGGGTCTGCTGAATCAAGGGATTAGCGCTTGCTCAGCTGCATGCTTAATCCCTGCTCAGCTGCCTGACTCGTGCCTGATCAGCTGTGTGATTAGTCCCTGCTCAGCTGCGTGATTAGTGCCTGCTCAAGACCGGGTTAGGAGCCGGCTGAGTGACGTGATTAGAGTCTGCTTAGCCACTTCATTACAGTCTGCTCAGCTCCATGATTATTGCCTGCTAAGCTGCGTGATTCCTGCCTGCTCAGCTTCTTGATTATTGCCTGCTGAGCTGCGTGATTCCTGCTTGCTCAGCTCCATATTTATTGCCTGCTGAGCTGCGTGATTCCTGCCTGCTCAGCTTCTTGATTATTGCATGCTGAGCTGCGTGATTCCTGTTTGCTCAGCTCCATGATTATTGCCTGCTGAGCTGCGTGATTCCTGCTTGCTCAGCTCCATGATTTTTGCTTGCTGAGCTGCATAATAAGTGCCTGCTCAGTCCTCAGAGAGGAGCCGGCTGAATCACGTGATTAGAGTCTGCTTATCCAGTTCATTACAGCCTTCAGCTCCACTTATTATTGCCTGCTAAGTTGCGTGATTCCTGCCTGCTCAGGTCCGTGAGTATTGCCTGCTGAGTTGCGTGATTCCTGCCAGCTCAGCTCCATGATTATTGCCTGCTGAGCTGCGCGATTCCTGACTGCTAGCTTCTTGCTTATTGGCTGCTGAGCTGCCTGATTCCTGCCTGCTCTGCTTCTTGATTATTGCCTGCTGAGCTGCGTGATTCCTGCTTGCTCAGCTCCAGGATTATTGCCTGCTGAGCTGCGTGATTCGTGCCTGCTCAGCTCCTTGATTACTGTCTGCTGAGCTGCGTGATTCCTGCCTGCTCAGCTCCAGGAGTATTGTCTGCTGGGCTGCAAGATTCGTGTGTGCTCAGTCACGGGTGTCAAGCCTGCTGAGTCACGTGTTTAGAGTCTGCTTAGCCACTTAATGGCAGTCTGCTCAGCTCCTTGATTTTTGCCAGCTGAGCTGCGAGATTCGTGCCTGCTCAGCTCCTTGGTCTTTGCCTGCTGAGCTGAGTGATTCCTGCCTGCTCAGCTCCATGAGTATTGCCTGCTGAGCTGCATGATTGGTGTCTGCTGAGCTGCACCATTTGTGTCTGCTGAGCTGCACCATTGGTGTCTGCTGAGCTGCCCAAATTGTGTCTGCTCAGTCACGGGTGTAGAGCCTGCTGCGTCACGTGTTTAGAGTCTGCTTAACCACTTCATTACAGCTTGCTCAGCTCCTTGACGATTTCCTGCTCCTCTCCGTGATTAGTGCCCTCTTAGCCAAGTGATTAGTGCCTGCTCAGCTCTTTGATTATTGCCTCCTGAAGCACGTGATCAGTGCATGATAGCCACGTGATCAGCGCCCTCAGTCACGTGATCAGCGCCTCTCAGTCACGTGATCAGTGCCTCTCAGTCACGTGATCAGTGCATGCTCAGTCACGTGATCAGTGCCTCTCAGTCACGTGATCAGTGCCTCTCAGTCACGTGATCAGTGCATGCTCAGTCACGTGATCAGTGCATGCTCAGCCACGCGATCAGGGCCTGCTCAGTCACGTGATCAGGGTCTGCTGAATCAAGGGATTAGCGCTTGCTCAGCTGCATGCTTAATCCCTGCTCAGCTGCCTGACTCGTGCCTGATCAGCTGTGTGATTAGTCCCTGCTCAGCTGCGTGATTAGTGCCTGCTCAAGACCGGGTTAGGAGCCGGCTGAGTGACGTGACTAGAGTCTGCTTAGCCACTTCATTACAGTCTGCTCAGCTCCATGATTATTGCCTGCTAAGCTGCGTGATTCCTGCCTGCTCAGCTTCTTGATTATTGCCTGCTGAGCTGCGTGATTCCTGCTTGCTCAGCTCCATATTTATTGCCTGCTGAGCTGCGTGATTCCTGCCTGCTCAGCTTCTTGATTATTGCATGCTGAGCTGCGTGATTCCTGTTTGCTCAGCTCCATGATTATTGCCTGCTGAGCTGCGTGATTCCTGCTTGCTCAGCTCCATGATTTTTGCTTGCTGAGCTGCATAATAAGTGCCTGCTCAGTCCTCAGAGAGGAGCCGGCTGAATCACGTGATTAGAGTCTGCTTATCCAGTTCATTACAGCCTTCAGCTCCAATTATTATTGCCTGCTAAGTTGCGTGATTCCTGCCTGCTCAGGTCCGTGAGTATTGCCTGCTGAGCTGCGTGATTCCTGCCAGCTCAGCTCCATGATTATTGCCTGCTGAGCTGCGCGATTCCTGACTGCTAGCTTCTTGCTTATTGGCTTCTGAGCTGCCTGATTCCTGCCTGCTCTGCTTCTTGATTATTGCCTGCTGAGCTGCGTGATTCCTGCTTGCTCAGCTCCAGGATTATTGCCTGCTGAGCTGCGTGATTCGTGCCTGCTCAGCTCCTTGATTACTGTCTGCTGAGCTGCGTGATTCCTGCCTGCTCAGCTCCAGGAGTATTGTCTGCTGGGCTGCAAGATTCGTGTGTGCTCAGTCACGGGTGTCAAGCCTGCTGAGTCACGTGTTTAGAGTCTGCTTAGCCACTTAATGGCAGTCTGCTCAGCTCCTTGATTTTTGCCAGCTGAGATGCGAGATTCGTGCCTGCTCAGCTCCTTGATCTTTGCCTGCTGAGCTGAGTGATTCCTGCCTGCTCAGCTCCATGAGTATTGCCTGCTGAGCTGCATGATTGGTGTCTGCTGAGCTGCACCATTGGTGTCTGCTGAGCTGCACTATTGGTGTCTGCTGAGCTGCCCAAATTGTGTCTGCTCAGTCACGGGTGTAGAGCCCGCTGCGTCACGTGTTTAGAGTCTGCTTAACCACTTCATTACAGTTTGCTCAGCTCCTTGACGATTTCCTGCTCCTCTCCGTGATTAGTGCCCTCTTAGCCAAGTGATTAGTGCCTGCTCAGCTCTTTGATTATTGCCTCCTGAAGCACGTGATCAGTGCATGATAGCCACGTGATCAGCGCCTCTCAGTCACGTGATCAGCGCCTCAGTCACGTGATCAGCGCCTCTCAGTCACGTGATCAGTGCCTCTCAGTCACGTGATCAGTGCATGCTCAGTCACGTGATCAGTGCCTCTCAGTCACGTGATCAGTGCCTCTCAGTCACGTGATCAGTGCATGCTCAGTCACGTGATCAGTGCATGCTCAGCCACGTGATCAGGGCCTGCTCAGTCACGTGATCAGGGTCTGCTGAATCAAGGGATTAGCGCTTGCTCAGCTGCATGCTTAATCCCTGCTCAGCTGCCTGACTCGTGCCTGATCAGCTGTGTGATTAGTCCCTGCTCAGCTGCGTGATTAGTGCCTGCTCAAGACCGGGTTAGGAGCCGGCTGAGTGACGTGATTAGAGTCTGCTTAGCCACTTCATTACAGTCTGCCCAGCTCCATGATTATTGCCTGCTAAGCTGCGTGATTCCTGCCCGCTCAGCTTCTTGATTATTGCCTGCTGAGCTGCGTGATTCCTGCTTGCTCAGCTCCATATTTATTGCCTGCTGAGCTGCGTGATTCCTGCCTGCTCAGCTTCTTGATTATTGCATGCTGAGCTGCGTGATTCCTGTTTGCTCAGCTCCATGATTGTTGCCTGCTGAGCTGCGTGATTCCTGCTTGCTCAGCTCCATGATTTTTGCTTGCTGAGCTGCATAAGAAGTGCCTGCTCAGTCCCCAGAGAGGAGCCGGCTGAATCACGTGATTAGAGTCTGCTTATCCAGTTCATTACAGCCTTCAGCTCCAATTATTATTGCCTGCTAAGTTGCGTGATTCCTGCCTGCTCAGGTCCGTGAGTATTGCCTGCTGAGTTGCGTGATTCCTGCCAGCTCAGCTCCATGATTATTGCCTGCTGAGCTGCGCGATTCCTGACTGCTAGCTTCTTGCTTATTGGCCGCTGAGCTGCCTGATTCCTGCCTGCTCTGCTTCTTGATTATTGCCTGCTGAGCTGCGTGATTCCTGCTTGCTCAGCTCCAGGATTATTGCCTGCTGAGCTGCGTGATTCGTGCCTGCTCAGCTCCTTGATTACTGTCTGCTGAGCTGCGTGATTCCTGCCTGCTCAGCTCCAGGAGTATTGTCTGCTGGGCTGCAAGATTCGTGTGTGCTCAGTCACGGGTGTCAAGCCTGCTGAGTCACGTGTTTAGAGTCTGCTTAGCCACTTAATGGCAGTCTGCTCAGCTCCTTGATTTTTGCCAGCTGAGCTGCGAGATTCGTGCCTGCTCAGCTCCTTGGTCTTTGCCTGCTGAGCTGAGTGATTCCTGCCTGCTCAGCTCCATGAGTATTGCCTGCTGAGCTGCATGATTGGTGTCTGCTGAGCTGCACCATTGGAGTCTGCTGAGCTGCCCAAATTGTGTCTGCTCAGTCACGGGTGTAGAGCCTGCTGCGTCACGTGTTTAGAGTCTGCTTAACCACTTCATTACAGTTTGCTCAGCTCCTTGACGATTTCCTGCTCCTCTCCGTGATTAGTGCCCTCTTAGCCAAGTGATTAGTGCCTGCTCAGCTCTTTGATTATTGCCTCCTGAAGCACGTGATCAGTGCATGATAGCCACGTGATCAGCGCCTCTCAGTCACGTGATCAGCGCCCTCAGTCACGTGATCAGCGCCTCTCAGTCACGTGATCAGTGCCTCTCAGTCACGTGATCAGTGCATGTTCAGTCACGTGATCAGTGCCTCTCAGTCACGTGATCAGTGCCTCTCAGTCACGTGATCAGTGCATGCTCAGTCACGTGATCAGTGCATGCTCAGCCACGTGATCAGGGCCTGCTCAGTCACGTGATCAGGGTCTGCTGAATCAAGGGATTAGCGCTTGCTCAGCTGCATGCTTAATCCCTGCTCAGCTGCCTGACTCGTGCCTGATCAGCTGTGTGATTAGTCCCTGCTCAGCTGCGTGATTAGTGCCTGCTCAAGACCGGGTTAGGAGCCGGCTGAGTGACGTGATTAGAGTCTGCTTAGCCACTTCATTACAGTCTGCTCAGCTCCATGATTATTGCCTGCTAAGCTGCGTGATTCCTGCCTGCTCAGCTTCTTGATTATTGCCTGCTGAGCTGCGTGATTCCTGCTTGCTCAGCTCTATATTTATTGCCTGCTGAGCTGCGTGATTCCTGCCTGCTCAGCTTCTTGATTATTGCATGCTGAGCTGCGTGATTCCTGTTTGCTCAGCTCCATGATTATTGCCTGCTGAGCTGCGTGATTCCTGCTTGCTCAGCTCCATGATTTTTGCTTGCTGAGCTGCATAATAAGTGCCTGCTCAGTCCCCAGAGAGGAGCCGGCTGAATCACGTGATTAGAGTCTGCTTATCCAGTTCATTACAGCCTTCAGCTCCAATTATTATTGCCTGCTAAGTTGCGTGATTCCTGCCTGCTCAGGTCCGTGAGTATTGCCTGCTGAGTTGCGTGATTCCTGCCAGCTCAGCTCCATGATTATTGCCTGCTGAGCTGCGCGATTCCTGACTGCTAGCTTCTTGCTTATTGGCTGCTGAGCTGCCCGATTCCTGCCTGCTCTGCTTCTTGATTATTGCCTGCTGAGCTGCGTGATTCCTGCTTGCTCAGCTCCAGGATTATTGCCTGCTGAGCTGCGTGATTCGTGCCTGCTCAGCTCCTTGATTACTGTCTGCTGAGCTGCGTGATTCCTGCCTGCTCAGCTCCAGGAGTATTGTCTGCTGGGCTGCAAGATTCGTGTCTACTCAGTCACGGGTGTCAAGCCTGCTGAGTCACGTGTTTAGAGTCTGCTTAGCCACTTAATGGCAGTCTGCTCAGCTCCTTGATTTTTGCCAGCTGAGATGCGAGATTCGTGCCTGCTCAGCTCCTTGATCTTTGCCTGCTGAGCTGAGTGATTCCTGCCTGCTCAGCTCCATGAGTATTGCCTGCTGAGCTGCATGATTGGTGTCTGCTGAGCTGCACCATTTGTGTCTGCTGAGCTGCACCATTGGTGTCTGCTGAGCTGCCCAAATTGTGTCTGCTCAGTCACGGGTGTAGAGCCCGCTGCGTCACGTGTTTAGAGTCTGCTTAACCACTTCATTACAGTTTGCTCAGCTCCTTGACGATTTCCTGCTCCTCTCCGTGATTAGTGCCCTCTTAGCCAAGTGATTAGTGCCTGCTCAGCTCTTTGATTATTGCCTCCTGAAGCACGTGATCAGTGCATGATAGCCACGTGATCAGCGCCTCTCAGTCACGTGATCAGCGCCCTCAGTCACGTGATCAGCGCCTCTCAGTCACGTGATCAGTGCCTCTCAGTCACGTGATCAGTGCATGCTCAGTCAGGTGATCAGTGCCTCTCAGTCACGTGATCAGTGCCTCTCAGTCACGTGATCAGTGCATGCTCAGTCACGTGATCAGTGCATGCTCAGCCACGTGATCAGGGCCTGCTCAGTCACGTGATCAGGGTCTGCTGAATCAAGGGATTAGCGCTTGCTCAGCTGCATGCTTAATCCCTGCTCAGCTGCCTGACTCGTGCCTGATCAGCTGTGTGATTAGTCCCTGCTCAGCTGCGTGATTAGTGCCTGCTCAAGACCGGGTTAGGAGCCGGCTGAGTGACGTGATTAGAGTCTGCTTAGCCACTTCATTACAGTCTGCTCAGCTCCATGATTATTGCCTGCTAAGCTGCGTGATTCCTGCCTGCTCAGCTTCTTGATTATTGCCTGCTGAGCTGCGTGATTCCTGCTTGCTCAGCTCCATATTTATTGCCTGCTGAGCTGCGTGATTCCTGCCTGCTCAGCTTCTTGATTATTGCATGCTGAGCTGCGTGATTCCTGTTTGCTCAGCTCCATGATTATTGCCTGCTGAGCTGCGTGATTCCTGCTTGCTCAGCTCCATGATTTTTGCTTGCTGAGCTGCATAAGAAGTGCCTGCTCAGTCCCCAGAGAGGAGCCGGCTGAATCACGTGATTAGAGTCTGCTTATCCAGTTCATTACAGCCTTCAGCTCCAATTATTATTGCCTGCTAAGTTGCGTGATTCCTGCCTGCTCAGGTCCGTGAGTATTGCCTGCTGAGTTGCGTGATTCCTGCCAGCTCAGCTCCATGATTATTGCCTGCTGAGCTGCGCGATTCCTGACTGCTAGCTTCTTGCTTATTGGCTGCTGAGCTGCCTGATTCCTGCCTGCTCTGCTTCTTGATTATTGCCTGCTGAGCTGCGTGATTCCTGCTTGCTCAGCTCCAGGATTATTGCCTGCTGAGCTGCGTGATTCGTGCCTGCTCAGCTCCTTGATTACTGTCTGCTGAGCTGCGTGATTCCTGCCTGCTCAGCTCCAGGAGTATTGTCTGCTGGGCTGCAAGATTCGTGTGTGCTCAGTCACGGGTGTCAAGCCTGCTGAGTCACGTGTTTAGAGTCTGCTTAGCCACTTAATGGCAGTCTGCTCAGCTCCTTGATTTTGCCAGCTGAGCTGCGAGATTCGTGCCTGCTCAGCTCCTTGGTCTTTGCCTGCTGAGCTGAGTGATTCCTGCCTGCTCAGCTCCATGAGTATTGCCTGCTGAGCTGCATGATTGGTGTCTGCTGAGCTGCACCATTTGTGTCTGCTGAGCTGCACCATTGGTGTCTGCTGAGCTGCCCAAATTGTGTCTGCTCAGTCACGGGTGTAGAGCCTGCTGCGTCACGTGTTTAGAGTCTGCTTAACCACTTCATTACAGTTTGCTCAGCTCCTTGACGATTTCCTGCTCCTCTCCGTGATTAGTGCCCTCTTAGGCAAGTGATTAGTGCCTGCTCAGCTCTTTGATTATTGCCTCCTGAAGCACGTGATCAGTGCATGATAGCCACGTGATCAGCGCCTCTCAGTCACGTGATCAGCGCCCCTCAGTCACGTGATCAGCGCCTCTCAGTCACGTGATCAGTGCCTCTCAGTCACGTGATCAGTGCATGCTCAGTCAAGTGATCAGTGCCTCTCAGTCACGTGATCAGTGCCTCTCAGTCACGTGATCAGTGCATGCTCAGTCACGTGATCAGTGCATGCTCAGCCACGTGATCAGGGCCTGCTCAGTCACGTGATCAGGGTCTGCTGAATCAAGGGATTAGCGCTTGCTCAGCTGCATGCTTAATCCCTGCTCAGCTGCCTGACTCGTGCCTGATCAGCTGTGTGATTAGTCCCTGCTCAGCTGCGTGATTAGTGCCTGCTCAAGACCGGGTTAGGAGCCGGCTGAGTGACGTGATTAGAGTCTGCTTAGCCACTTCATTACAGTCTGCTCAGCTCCATGATTATTGCCTGCTAAGCTGCGTGATTCCTGCCTGCTCAGCTTCTTGATTATTGCCTGCTGAGCTGCGTGATTCCTGCTTGCTCAGCTCCATATTTATTGCCTGCTGAGCTGCGTGATTCCTGCCTGCTCAGCTTCTTGATTATTGCATGCTGAGCTGCGTGATTCCTGTTTGCTCAGCTCCATGATTATTGCCTGCTGAGCTGCGTGATTCCTGCTTGCTCAGCTCCATGATTTTTGCTTGCTGAGCTGCATAATAAGTGCCTGCTCAGTCCCCAGAGAGGAGCCGGCTGAATCACGTGATTAGAGTCTGCTTATCCAGTTCATTACAGCCTTCAGCTCCAATTATTATTGCCTGCTAAGTTGCGTGATTCCTGCCTGCTCAGGTCCGTGAGTATTGCCTGCTGAGTTGCGTGATTCCTGCCAGCTCAGCTCCATGATTATTGCCTGCTGAGCTGCGCGATTCCTGACTGCTAGCTTCTTGCTTATTGGCTGCTGAGCTGCCCGATTCCTGCCTGCTCTGCTTCTTGATTATTGCCTGCTGAGCTGCGTGATTCCTGCTTGCTCAGCTCCAGGATTATTGCCTGCTGAGCTGCGTGATTCGTGCCTGCTCAGCTCCTTGATTACTGTCTGCTGAGCTGCGTGATTCCTGCCTGCTCAGCTCCAGGAGTATTGTCTGCTGGGCTGCAAGATTCGTGTGTGCTCAGTCACGGGTGTCGAGCCTGCTGAGTCACGTGTTTAGAGTCTGCTTAGCCACTTAATGGCAGTCTGCTCAGCTCCTTGATTTTTGCCAGCTGAGATGCGAGATTCGTGCCTGCTCAGCTCCTTGGTCTTTGCCTGCTGAGCTGAGTGATTCCTGCCTGCTCAGCTCCATGAGTATTGCCTGCTGAGCTGCATGATTGGTGTCTGCTGAGCTGCACCATTTGTGTCTGCTGAGCTGCACCATTGGTGTCTGCTGAGCTGCCCAAATTGTGTCTGCTCAGTCACGGGTGTAGAGCCTGCTGCGTCACGTGTTTAGAGTCTGCTTAACCACTTCATTACAGTTTGCTCAGCTCCTTGACGATTTCCTGCTCCTCTCCGTGATTAGTGCCCTCTTAGCCAAGTGATTAGTGCCTGCTCAGCTCTTTGATTATTGCCTCCTGAAGCACGTGATCAGTGCATGATAGCCACGTGATCAGCGCCTCTCAGTCACGTGATCAGCGCCCCTCAGTCACGTGATCAGCGCCTCTCAGTCACGTGATCAGTGCCTCTCAGTCACGTGATCAGTGCATGCTCAGTCACGTGATCAGTGCCTCTCAGTCACGTGATCAGTGCCTCTCAGTCACGTGATCAGTGCATGCTCAGTCACGTGATCAGTGCATGCTCAGCCACGTGATCAGGGCCTGCTCAGTCACGTGATCAGGGTCTGCTGAATCAAGGGATTAGCGCTTGCTCAGCTGCATGCTTAATCCCTGCTCAGCTGCCTGACTCGTGCCTGATCAGCTGTGTGATTAGTCCCTGCTCAGCTGCGTGATTAGTGCCTGCTCAAGACCGGGTTAGGAGCCGGCTGAGTGACGTGATTAGAGTCTGCTTAGCCACTTCATTACAGTCTGCTCAGCTCCATGATTATTGCCTGCTAAGCTGCGTGATTCCTGCCTGCTCAGCTTCTTGATTATTGCCTGCTGAGCTGCGTGATTCCTGCTTGCTCAGCTCCATATTTATTGCCTGCTGAGCTGCGTGATTCCTGCCTGCTCAGCTTCTTGATTATTGCATGCTGAGCTGCGTGATTCCTGTTTGCTCAGCTCCATGATTATTGCCTGCTGAGCTGCGTGATTCCTGCTTGCTCAGCTCCATGATTTTTGCTTGCTGAGCTGCATAATAAGTGCCTGCTCAGTCCCCAGAGAGGAGCCGGCTGAATCACGTGATTAGAGTCTGCTTATCCAGTTCATTACAGCCTTCAGCTCCAATTATTATTGCCTGCTAAGTTGCGTGATTCCTGCCTGCTCAGGTCCGTGAGTATTGCCTGCTGAGTTGCGTGATTCCTGCCAGCTCAGCTCCATGATTATTGCCTGCTGAGCTGCGCGATTCCTGACTGCTAGCTTCTTGCTTATTGGCTGCTGAGCTGCCTGATTCCTGCCTGCTCTGCTTCTTGATTATTGCCTGCTGAGCTGCGTGATTCCTGCTTGCTCAGCTCCAGGATTATTGCCTGCTGAGCTGCGTGATTCGTGCCTGCTCAGCTCCTTGATTACTGTCTGCTGAGCTGCGTGATTCCTGCCTGCTCAGCTCCAGGAGTATTGTCTGCTGGGCTGCAAGATTCGTGTGTGCTCAGTCACGGGTGTCAAGCCTGCTGAGTCACGTGTTTAGAGTCTGCTTAGCCACTTAATGGCAGTCTGCTCAGCTCCTTGAATTTTGCCAGCTGAGCTGCGAGATTCGTGCCTGCTCAGCTCCTTGGTCTTTGCCTGCTGAGCTGAGTGATTCCTGCCTGCTCAGCTCCATGAGTATTGCCTGCTGAGCTGCATGATTCGTGTCTGCTGAGCTGCACCATTTGTGTCTGCTGAGCTGCACCATTGGTGTCTGCTGAGCTGCCCAAATTGTGTCTGCTCAGTCACGGGTGTAGAGCCTGCTGCGTCACGTGTTTAGAGTCTGCTTAACCACTTCATTACAGTTTGCTCAGCTCCTTGACGATTTCCTGCTCCTCTCCGTGATTAGTGCCCTCTTAGCCAAGTGATTAGTGCCTGCTCAGCTCTTTGATTATTGCCTCCTGAAGCACGTGATCAGTGCATGATAGCCACGTGATCAGCGCCTCTCAGTCACGTGATCAGCGCCTCAGTCACGTGATCAGCGCCTCTCAGTCACGTGATCAGTGCCTCTCAGTCACGTGATCAGTGCATGCTCAGTCACGTGATCAGTGCCTCTCAGTCACGTGATCAGTGCCTCTCAGTCACGTGATCAGTGCATGCTCAGTCACGTGATCAGTGCATGCTCAGCCACGTGATCAGGGCCTGCTCAGTCACGTGATCAGGGTCTGCTGAATCAAGGGATTAGCGCTTGCTCAGCTGCATGCTTAATCCCTGCTCAGCTGCCTGACTCGTGCCTGATCAGCTGTGTGATTAGTCCCTGCTCAGCTGCGTGATTAGTGCCTGCTCAAGACCGGGTTAGGAGCCGGCTGAGTGACGTGATTAGAGTCTGCTTAGCCACTTCATTACAGTCTGCTCAGCTCCATGATTATTGCCTGCTAAGCTGCGTGATTCCTGCCTGCTCAGCTTCTTGATTATTGCCTGCTGAGCTGCGTGATTCCTGCTTGCTCAGCTCCATATTTATTGCCTGCTGAGCTGCGTGATTCCTGCCTGCTCAGCTTCTTGATTATTGCATGCTGAGCTGCGTGATTCCTGTTTGCTCAGCTCCATGATTATTGCCTGCTGAGCTGCGTGATTCCTGCTTGCTCAGCTCCATGATTTTTGCTTGCTGAGCTGCATAAGAAGTGCCTGCTCAGTCCCCAGAGAGGAGCCGGCTGAATCACGTGATTAGAGTCTGCTTATCCAGTTCATTACAGCCTTCAGCTCCAATTATTATTGCCTGCTAAGTTGCGTGATTCCTGCCTGCTCAGGTCCGTGAGTATTGCCTGCTGAGTTGCGTGATTCCTGCCAGCTCAGCTCCATGATTATTGCCTGCTGAGCTGCGCGATTCCTGACTGCTAGCTTCTTGCTTATTGGCTGCTGAGCTGCCTGATTCCTGCCTGCTCTGCTTCTTGATTATTGCCTGCTGAGCTGCGTGATTCCTGCTTGCTCAGCTCCAGGATTATTGCCTGCTGAGCTGCGTGATTCGTGCCTGCTCAGCTCCTTGATTACTGTCTGCTGAGCTGCGTGATTCCTGCCTGCTCAGCTCCAGGAGTATTGTCTGCTGGGCTGCAAGATTCGTGTGTGCTCAGTCTCGGGTGTCAAGCCTGCTGAGTCACGTGTTTAGAGTCTGCTTAGCCACTTAATGGCAGTCTGCTCAGCTCCTTGATTTTTGCCAGCTGAGCTGCGAGATTCGTGCCTGCTCAGCTCCTTGGTCTTTGCCTGCTGAGCTGAGTGATTCCTGCCTGCTCAGCTCCATGAGTATTGCCTGCTGAGCTGCATGATTGGTGTCTGCTGAGCTGCACCATTTGTGTCTGCTGAGCTGCACCATTGGTGTCTGCTGAGCTGCCCAAATTGTGTCTGCTCAGTCACGGGTGTAGAGCCTGCTGCGTCACGTGTTTAGAGTCTGCTTAACCACTTCATTACAGTTTGCTCAGCTCCTTGACGATTTCCTGCTCCTCTCCGTGATTAGTGCCCTCTTAGCCAAGTGATTAGTGCCTGCTCAGCTCTTTGATTATTGCCTCCTGAAGCACGTGATCAGTGCATGATAGCCACGTGATCAGCGCCCTCAGTCACGTGATCAGCGCCTCTCAGTCACGTGATCAGTGCCTCTCAGTCACGTGATCAGTGCATGCTCAGTCACGTGATCAGTGCCTCTCAGTCACGTGATCAGTGCCTCTCAGTCACGTGATCAGTGCATGCTCAGTCACGTGATCAGTGCATGCTCAGCCACGTGATCAGGGCCTGCTCAGTCACGTGATCAGGGTCTGCTGAATCAAGGGATTAGCGCTTGCTCAGCTGCATGCTTAATCCCTGCTCAGCTGCCTGACTCGTGCCTGATCAGCTGTGTGATTAGTCCCTGCTCAGCTGCGTGATTAGTGCCTGCTCAAGACCGGGTTAGGAGCCGGCTGAGTGACGTGATTAGAGTCTGCTTAGCCACTTCATTACAGTCTGCTCAGCTCCATGATTATTGCCTGCTAAGCTGCGTGATTCCTGCCTGCTCAGCTTCTTGATTATTGCCTGCTGAGCTGCGTGATTCCTGCTTGCTCAGCTCCATATTTATTGCCTGCTGAGCTGCGTGATTCCTGCCTGCTCAGCTTCTTGATTATTGCATGCTGAGCTGCGTGATTCCTGTTTGCTCAGCTCCATGATTATTGCCTGCTGAGCTGCGTGATTCCTGCTTGCTCAGCTCCATGATTTTTGCTTGCTGAGCTGCATAAGAAGTGCCTGCTCAGTCCCCAGAGAGGAGCCGGCTGAATCACGTGATTAGAGTCTGCTTATCCAGTTCATTACAGCCTTCAGCTCCAATTATTATTGCCTGCTAAGTTGCGTGATTCCTGCCTGCTCAGGTCCGTGAGTATTGCCTGCTGAGTTGCGTGATTCCTGCCAGCTCAGCTCCATGATTATTGCCTGCTGAGCTGCGCGATTCCTGACTGCTAGCTTCTTGCTTATTGGCTGCTGAGCTGCCTGATTCCTGCCTGCTCTGCTTCTTGATTATTGCCTGCTGAGCTGCGTGATTCCTGCTTGCTCAGCTCCAGGATTATTGCCTGCTGAGCTGCGTGATTCGTGCCTGCTCAGCTCCTTGATTACTGTCTGCTGAGCTGCGTGATTCCTGCCTGCTCAGCTCCAGGAGTATTGTCTGCTGGGCTGCAAGATTCGTGTGTGCTCAGTCACGGGTGTCAAGCCTGCTGAGTCACGTGTTTAGAGTCTGCTTAGCCACTTAATGGCAGTCTGCTCAGCTCCTTGATTTTTGCCAGCTGAGCTGCGAGATTCGTGCCTGCTCAGCTCCTTGATCTTTGCCTGCTGAGCTGAGTGATTCCTGCCTGCTCAGCTCCATGAGTATTGCCTGCTGAGCTGCATGATTGGTGTCTGCTGAGCTGCACCATTGGTGTCTGCTGAGCTGCCCAAATTGTGTCTGCTCAGTCACGGGTGTAGAGCCTGCTGCGTCACGTGTTTAGAGTCTGCTTAACCACTTCATTACAGTTTGCTCAGCTCCTTGACGATTTCCTGCTCCTCTCCGTGATTAGTGCCCTCTTAGCCAAGTGATTAGTGCCTGCTCAGCTCTTTGATTATTGCCTCCTGAAGCACGTGATCAGTGCATGATAGCCACGTGATCAGCGCCTCTCAGTCACGTGATCAGCGCCTCTCAGTCACGTGATCAGCGCCTCTCAGTCACGTGATCAGTGCATGCTCAGTCACGTGATCAGTGCCTCTCAGTCACGTGATCAGTGCCTCTCAGTCACGTGATCAGTGCATGCTCAGTCACGTGATCAGTGCATGCTCAGCCACGTGATCAGGGCCTGCTCAGTCACGTGATCAGGGTCTGCTGAATCAAGGGATTAGCGCTTGCTCAGCTGCATGCTTAATCCCTGCTCAGCTGCCTGACTCGTGCCTGATCAGCTGTGTGATTAGTCCCTGCTCAGCTGCGTGATTAGTGCCTGCTCAAGACCGGGTTAGGAGCCGGCTGAGTGACGTGATTAGAGTCTGCTTAGCCACTTCATTACAGTCTGCTCAGCTCCATGATTATTGCCTGCTAAGCTGCGTGATTCCTGCCTGCTCAGCTTCTTGATTATTGCCTGCTGAGCTGCGTGATTCCTGCTTGCTCAGCTCCATATTTATTGCCTGCTGAGCTGCGTGATTCCTGCCTGCTCAGCTTCTTGATTATTGCATGCTGAGCTGCGTGATTCCTGTTTGCTCAGCTCCATGATTATTGCCTGCTGAGCTGCGTGATTCCTGCTTGCTCAGCTCCATGATTTTTGCTTGCTGAGCTGCATAATAAGTGCCTGCTCAGTCCCCAGAGAGGAGCCGGCTGAATCACGTGATTAGAGTCTGCTTATCCAGTTCATTACAGCCTTCAGCTCCAATTATTATTGCCTGCTAAGTTGCGTGATTCCTGCCTGCTAAGGTCCGTGAGTATTGCCTGCTGAGCTGCGCGATTCCTGACTGCTAGCTTCTTGCTTATTGGCTGCTGAGCTGCCTGATTCCTGCCTGCTCTGCTTCTTGATTATTGCCTGCTGAGCTGCGTGATTCCTGCTTGCTCAGCTCCAGGATTATTGCCTGCTGAGCTGCGTGATTCGTGCCTGCTCAGCTCCTTGATTACTGTCTGCTGAGCTGCGTGATTCCTGCCTGCTCAGCTCCAGGAGTATTGTCTGCTGGGCTGCAAGATTCGTGTGTGCTCAGTCACGGGTGTCAAGCCTGCTGAGTCACGTGTTTAGAGTCTGCTTAGCCACTTAATGGCAGTCTGCTCAGCTCCTTGATTTTTGCCAGCTGAGATGCGAGATTCGTGCCTGCTCAGCTCCTTGATCTTTGCCTGCTGAGCTGAGTGATTCCTGCCTGCTCAGCTCCATGAGTATTGCCTGCTGAGCTGCATGATTGGTGTCTGCTGAGCTGCACCATTTGTGTCTGCTGAGCTGCACCATTGGTGTCTGCTGAGCTGCCCAAATTGTGTCTGCTCAGTCACGGGTGTAGAGCCTGCTGCGTCACGTGTTTAGAGTCTGCTTAACCACTTCATTACAGTTTGCTCAGCTCCTTGACGATTTCCTGCTCCTCTCCGTGATTAGTGCCCTCTTAGCCAAGTGATTAGTGCCTGCTCAGCTCTTTGATTATTGCCTCCTGAAGCACGTGATCAGTGCATGATAGCCACGTGATCAGCGCCTCTCAGTCACGTGATCAGCGCCCTCAGTCACGTGATCAGCGCCTCTCAGTCACGTGATCAGTGCCTCTCAGTCACGTGATCAGTGCATGCTCAGTCACGTGATCAGTGCATGCTCAGCCACGTGATCAGGGCCTGCTCAGTCACGTGATCAGGGTCTGCTGAATCAAGGGATTAGCGCTTGCTCAGCTGCATGCTTAATCCCTGCTCAGCTGCCTGACTCGTGCCTGATCAGCTGTGTGATTAGTCCCTGCTCAGCTGCGTGATTAGTGCCTGCTCAAGACCGGGTTAGGAGCCGGCTGAGTGACGTGATTAGAGTCTGCTTAGCCACTTCATTACAGTCTGCTCAGCTCCATGATTATTGCCTGCTAAGCTGCGTGATTCCTGCCTGCTCAGCTTCTTGATTATTGCCTGCTGAGCTGCGTGATTCCTGCTTGCTCAGCTCCATATTTATTGCCTGCTGAGCTGCGTGATTCCTGCCTGCTCAGCTTCTTGATTATTGCATGCTGAGCTGCGTGATTCCTGTTTGCTCAGCTCCATGATTATTGCCTGCTGAGCTGCGTGATTCCTGCTTGCTCAGCTCCATGATTTTTGCTTGCTGAGCTGCATAATAAGTGCCTGCTCAGTCCCCAGAGAGGAGCCGGCTGAATCACGTGATTAGAGTCTGCTTATCCAGTTCATTACAGCCTTCAGCTCCAATTATTATTGCCTGCTAAGTTGCGTGATTCCTGCCTGCTCAGGTCCGTGAGTATTGCCTGCTGAGTTGCGTGATTCCTGCCAGCTCAGCTCCATGATTATTGCCTGCTGAGCTGCGCGATTCCTGACTGCTAGCTTCTTGCTTATTGGCTGCTGAGCTGCCTGATTCCTGCCTGCTCTGCTTCTTGATTATTGCCTGCTGAGCTGCGTGATTCCTGCTTGCTCAGCTCCAGGATTATTGCCTGCTGAGCTGCGTGATTCGTGCCTGCTCAGCTCCTTGATTACTGTCTGCTGAGCTGCGTGATTCCTGCCTGCTCAGCTCCAGGAGTATTGTCTGCTGGGCTGCAAGATTCGTGTGTGCTCAGTCACGGGTGTCAAGCCTGCTGAGTCACGTGTTTAGAGTCTGCTTAGCCACTTAATGGCAGTCTGCTCAGCTCCTTGATTTTTGCCAGCTGAGATGCGAGATTCGTGCCTGCTCAGCTCCTTGATCTTTGCCTGCTGAGCTGAGTGATTCCTGCCTGCTCAGCTCCATGAGTATTGCCTGCTGAGCTGCATGATTGGTGTCTGCTGAGCTGCACCATTTGTGTCTGCTGAGCTGCACCATTGGTGTCTGCTGAGCTGCCCAAATTGTGTCTGCTCAGTCACGGGTGTAGAGCCTGCTGCGTCACGTGTTTAGAGTCTGCTTAACCACTTCATTACAGTTTGCTCAGCTCCTTGACGATTTCCTGCTCCTCTCCGTGATTAGTGCCCTCTTAGCCAAGTGATTAGTGCCTGCTCAGCTCTTTGATTATTGCCTCCTGAAGCACGTGATCAGTGCATGATAGCCACGTGATCAGCGCCCTCAGTCACGTGATCAGCGCCTCTCAGTCACGTGATCAGTGCCTCTCAGTCACGTGATCAGTGCATGCTCAGTCACGTGATCAGTGCCTCTCAGTCACGTGATCAGTGCCTCTCAGTCACGTGATCAGTGCATGCTCAGTCACGTGATCAGTGCATGCTCAGCCACGTGATCAGGGCCTGCTCAGTCACGTGATCAGGGTCTGCTGAATCAAGGGATTAGCGCTTGCTCAGCTGCATGCTTAATCCCTGCTCAGCTGCCTGACTCGTGCCTGATCAGCTGTGTGATTAGTCCCTGCTCAGCTGCGTCATTAGTGCCTGCTCAAGACCGGGTTAGGAGCCGGCTGAGTGACGTGATTAGAGTCTGCTTAGCCACTTCATTACAGTCTGCTCAGCTCCATGATTATTGCCTGCTAAGCTGCGTGATTCCTGCCTGCTCAGCTTCTTGATTATTGCCTGCTGAGCTGCGTGATTCCTGCTTGCTCAGCTCCATATTTATTGCCTGCTGAGCTGCGTGATTCCTGCCTGCTCAGCTTCTTGATTATTGCATGCTGAGCTGCGTGATTCCTGCTTGCTCAGCTCCATGATTTTTGCTTGCTGAGCTGCATAAGAAGTGCCTGCTCAGTCCCCAGAGAGGAGCCGGCTGAATCACGTGATTAGAGTCTGCTTATCCAGTTCATTACAGCCTTCAGCTCCAATTATTATTGCCTGCTAAGTTGCGTGATTCCTGCCTGCTCAGGTCCGTGAGTATTGCCTGCTGAGTTGCGTGATTCCTGCCAGCTCAGCTCCATGATTATTGCCTGCTGAGCTGCGCGATTCCTGACTGCTAGCTTCTTGCTTATTGGCTGCTGAGCTGCCTGATTCCTGCCTGCTCTGCTTCTTGATTATTGCCTGCTGAGCTGCGTGAGTCCTGCTTGCTCAGCTCCAGGATTATTGCCTGCTGAGCTGCGTGATTCGTGCCTGCTCAGCTCCTTGATTACTGTCTGCTGAGCTGCGTGATTCCTGCCTGCTCAGCTCCAGGAGTATTGTCTGCTGGGCTGCAAGATTCGTGTGTGCTCAGTCACGGGTGTCAAGCCTGCTGAGTCACGTGTTTAGAGTCTGCTTAGCCACTTAATGGCAGTCTGCTCAGCTCCTTGATTTTTGCCAGCTGAGCTGCGAGATTCGTGCCTGCTCAGCTCCTTGATCTTTGCCTGCTGAGCTGAGTGATTCCTGCCTGCTCAGCTCCATGAGTATTGCCTGCTGAGCTGCATGATTGGTGTCTGCTGAGCTGCACCATTGGTGTCTGCTGAGCTGCCCAAATTGTGTCTGCTCAGTCACGGGTGTAGAGCCTGCTGCGTCACGTGTTTAGAGTCTGCTTAACCACTACATTACAGTTTGCTCAGCTCCTTGACGATTTCCTGCTCCTCTCCGTGATTAGTGCCCTCTTAGCCAAGTGATTAGTGCCTGCTCAGCTCTTTGATTATTGCCTCCTGAAGCACGTGATCAGTGCATGATAGCCACGTGATCAGCGCCTCTCAGTCACGTGATCAGCGCCTCTCAGTCACGTGATCAGCGCCTCTCAGTCACGTGATCAGTGCATGCTCAGTCACGTGATCAGTGCCTCTCAGTCACGTGATCAGTGCCTCTCAGTCACGTGATCAGTGCATGCTCAGTCACGTGATCAGTGCATGCTCAGCCACGTGATCAGGGCCTGCTCAGTCACGTGATCAGGGTCTGCTGAATCAAGGGATTAGCGCTTGCTCAGCTGCATGCTTAATCCCTGCTCAGCTGCCTGACTCGTGCCTGATCAGCTGTGTGATTAGTCCCTGCTCAGCTGCGTCATTAGTGCCTGCTCAAGACCGGGTTAGGAGCCGGCTGAGTGACGTGATTAGAGTCTGCTTAGCCACTTCATTACAGTCTGCTCAGCTCCATGATTATTGCCTGCTAAGCTGCGTGATTCCTGCCTGCTCAGCTTCTTGATTATTGCCTGCTGAGCTGCGTGATTCCTGCTTGCTCAGCTCCATATTTATTGCCTGCTGAGCTGCGTGATTCCTGCCTGCTCAGCTTCTTGATTATTGCATGCTGAGCTGCGTGATTCCTGTTTGCTCAGCTCCATGATTATTGCCTGCTGAGCTGCGTGATTCCTGCTTGCTCAGCTCCATGATTTTTGCTTGCTGAGCTGCATAAGAAGTGCCTGCTCAGTCCCCAGAGAGGAGCCGGCTGAATCACGTGATTAGAGTCTGCTTATCCAGTTCATTACAGCCTTCAGCTCCAATTATTATTGCCTGCTAAGTTGCGTGATTCCTGCCTGCTCAGGTCCGTGAGTATTGCCTGCTGAGTTGCGTGATTCCTGCCAGCTCAGCTCCATGATTATTGCCTGCTGAGCTGCGCGATTCCTGACTGCTAGCTTCTTGCTTATTGGCTGCTGAGCTGCCTGATTCCTGCCTGCTCTGCTTCTTGATTATTGCCTGCTGAGCTGCGTGATTCCTGCTTGCTCAGCTCCAGGATTATTGCCTGCTGAGCTGCGTGATTCGTGCCTGCTCAGCTCCTTGATTACTGTCTGCTGAGCTGCGTGATTCCTGCCTGCTCAGCTCCAGGAGTATTGTCTGCTGGGCTGCAAGATTCGTGTGTGCTCAGTCACGGGTGTCAAGCCTGCTGAGTCACGTGTTTAGAGTCTGCTTAGCCACTTAATGGCAGTCTGCTCAGCTCCTTGATTTTTGCCAGCTGAGCTGCGAGATTCGTGCCTGCTCAGCTCCTTGGTCTTTGCCTGCTGAGCTGAGTGATTCCTGCCTGCTCAGCTCCATGAGTATTGCCTGCTGAGCTGCATGATTGGTGTCTGCTGAGCTGCACCATTTGTGTCTGCTGAGCTGCACCATTGGTGTCTGCTGAGCTGCCCAAATTGTGTCTGCTCAGTCACGGGTGTAGAGCCTGCTGCGTCACGTGTTTAGAGTCTGCTTAACCACTTCATTACAGTTTGCTCAGCTCCTTGACGATTTCCTGCTCCTCTCCGTGATTAGTGCCCTCTTAGCCAAGTGATTAGTGCCTGCTCAGCTCTTTGATTATTGCCTCCTGAAGCACGTGATCAGTGCATGATAGCCACGTGATCAGCGCCCTCAGTCACGTGATCAGCGCCTCTCAGTCACGTGATCAGTGCCTCTCAGTCACGTGATCAGTGCATGCTCAGTCACGTGATCAGTGCCTCTCAGTCACGTGATCAGTGCCTCTCAGTCACGTGATCAGTGCATGCTCAGTCACGTGATCAGTGCATGCTCAGCCACGTGATCAGGGCCTGCTCAGTCACGTGATCAGGGTCTGCTGAATCAAGGGATTAGCGCTTGCTCAGCTGCATGCTTAATCCCTGCTCAGCTGCCTGACTCGTGCCTGATCAGCTGTGTGATTAGTCCCTGCTCAGCTGCGTGATTAGTGCCTGCTCAAGACCGGGTTAGGAGCCGGCTGAGTGACGTGATTAGAGTCTGCTTAGCCACTTCATTACAGTCTGCTCAGCTCCATGATTATTGCCTGCTAAGCTGCGTGATTCCTGCCTGCTCAGCTTCTTGATTATTGCCTGCTGAGCTGCGTGATTCCTGCTTGCTCAGCTCCATATTTATTGCCTGCTGAGCTGCGTGATTCCTGCCTGCTCAGCTTCTTGATTATTGCATGCTGAGCTGCGTGATTCCTGTTTGCTCAGCTCCATGATTATTGCCTGCTGAGCTGCGTGATTCCTGCTTGCTCAGCTCCATGATTTTTGCTTGCTGAGCTGCATAAGAAGTGCCTGCTCAGTCCCCAGAGAGGAGCCGGCTGAATCACGTGATTAGAGTCTGCTTATCCAGTTCATTACAGCCTTCAGCTCCAATTATTATTGCCTGCTAAGTTGCGTGATTCCTGCCTGCTCAGGTCCGTGAGTATTGCCTGCTGAGCTGCGTGATTCCTGCCAGCTCAGCTCCATGATTATTGCCTGCTGAGCTGCGCGATTCCTGACTGCTAGCTTCTTGCTTATTGGCTGCTGAGCTGCCTGATTCCTGCCTGCTCTGCTTCTTGATTATTGCCTGCTGAGCTGCGTGATTCCTGCTTGCTCAGCTCCAGGATTATTGCCTGCTGAGCTGCGTGATTCGTGCCTGCTCAGCTCCTTGATTACTGTCTGCTGAGCTGCGTGATTCTTGCCTGCTCAGCTCCAGGAGTATTGTCTGCTGGGCTGCAAGATTCGTGTGTGCTCAGTCACGGGTGTCAAGCCTGCTGAGTCACGTGTTTAGAGTCTGCTTAGCCACTTAATGGCAGTCTGCTCAGCTCCTTGATTTTTGCCAGCTGAGCTGCGAGATTCGTGCCTGCTCAGCTCCTTGATCTTTGCCTGCTGAGCTGAGTGATTCCTGCCTGCTCAGCTCCATGAGTATTGCCTGCTGAGCTGCATGATTGGTGTCTGCTGAGCTGCACCATTTGTGTCTGCTGAGCTGCACCATTGGTGTCTGCTGAGCTGCCCAAATTGTGTCTGCTCAGTCACGGGTGTACAGCCTGCTGCGTCACGTGTTTAGAGTCTGCTTAACCACTTCATTACAGTTTGCTCAGCTCCTTGACGATTTCCTGCTCCTCTCCGTGATTAGTGCCCTCTTAGCCAAGTGATTAGTGCCTGCTCAGCTCTTTGATTATTGCCTCCTGAAGCACGTGATCAGTGCATGATAGCCACGTGATCAGCGCCTCTCAGTCACGTGATCAGCGCCCCTCAGTCACGTGATCAGCGCCTCTCAGTCACGTGATCAGTGCCTCTCAGTCACGTGATCAGTGCATGCTCAGTCACGTGATCAGTGCCTCTCAGTCACGTGATCAGTGCCTCTCAGTCACGTGATCAGTGCATGCTCAGTCACGTGATCAGTGCATGCTCAGCCACGTGATCAGGGCCTGCTCAGTCACGTGATCAGGGTCTGCTGAATCAAGGGATTAGCGCTTGCTCAGCTGCATGCTTAATCCCTGCTCAGCTGCCTGACTCGTGCCTGATCAGCTGTGTGATTAGTCCCTGCTCAGCTGCGTGATTAGTGCCTGCTCAAGACCGGGTTAGGAGCCGGATGAGTGACGTGATTAGAGTCTGCTTAGCCACTTCATTACAGTCTGCTCAGCTCCATGATTATTGCCTTCTAAGCTGCGTGATTCCTGCCTGCTCAGCTTCTTGATTATTGCCTGCTGAGCTGCGTGATTCCTGCTTGCTCAGCTCCATATTTATTGCCTGCTGAGCTGCTGATTCCTGCCTGCTCAGCTTCTTGATTATTGCTGCTGAGCTGCGTGATTCCTGCCTGCTCAGCTCCTTGATTATTGCCTGCTGAGCTGCGTGATTCCTGCTTGCTCAGCTCCATGATTATTGCCTGCTGAGCTGCGTGATTCCTGCTTGCTCAGCTCCATATTTATTGCCTGCTGAGCTGCGTGATTCCTGCCTGCTCAGCTTCTTGATTATTGCATGCTGAGCTGCGTGATTCCTGTTTGCTCAGCTCCATGATTATTGCCTGCTGAGCTGCGTGATTCCTGCTTGCTCAGCTCCATGATTTTTGCTTGCTGAGCTGCATAAGAAGTGCCTGCTCAGTCCCCAGAGAGGAGCCGGCTGAATCACGTGATTAGAGTCTGCTTATCCAGTTCATTACAGCCTTCAGCTCCAATTATTATTGCCTGCTAAGTTGCGTGATTCCTGCCTGCTCAGGTCCGTGAGTATTGCCTGCTGAGTTGCGTGATTCCTGCCAGCTCAGCTCCATGATTATTGCCTGCTGAGCTGCGCGATTCCTGACTGCTAGCTTCTTGCTTATTGGCTGCTGAGCTGCCTGATTCCTGCCTGCTCTGCTTCTTGATTATTGCCTGCTGAGCTGCGTGATTCCTGCTTGCTCAGCTCCAGGATGATTGCCTGCTGAGCTGCGCGATTCGTGCCTGCTCAGCTCCTTGATTACTGTCTGCTGAGCTGCGTGATTCCTGCCTGCTCAGCTCCAGGAGTATTGTCTGCTGGGCTGCAAGATTCGTGTGTGCTCAGTCACGGGTGTCAAGCCTGCTGAGTCACGTGTTTAGAGTCTGCTTAGCCACTTAATGGCAGTCTGCTCAGCTCCTTGATTTTGCCAGCTGAGCTGCGAGATTCGTGCCTGCTCAGCTCCTTGATTTTGCCTGCTGAGCTGAGTGATTCCTGCCTGCTCAGCTCCATGAGTATTGCCTGCTGAGCTGCATGATTGGTGTCTGCTGAGCTGCACCATTTGTGTCTGCTGAGCTGCACCATTGGTGTCTGCTGAGCTGCCCAAATTGTGTCTGCTCAGTCACGGGTGTCAAGCCTGCTGAGTCACGTGTTTAGAGTCTGCTTAGCCACTTAATGGCAGTCTGCTCAGCTCCTTGATTTTTGCCAGCTGAGCTGCGAGATTCGTGCCTGCTCAGCTCCTTGATCTTTGCCTGCTGAGCTGAGTGATTCCTGCCTGCTCAGCTCCATGAGTATTGCCTGCTGAGCTGCATGATTGGTGTCTGCTGAGCTGCACCATTTGTGTCTGCTGAGCTGCACCATTGGTGTCTGCTGAGCTGCCCAAATTGTGTCTGCTCAGTCACGGGTGTAGAGCCTGCTGCGTCACGTGTTTAGAGTCTGCTTAACCACTTCATTACAGTTTGCTCAGCTCCTTGACGATTTCCTGCTCCTCTCCGTGATTAGTGCCCTCTTAGCCAAGTGATTAGTGCCTGCTCAGCTCTTTGATTATTGCCTACTGAAGCACGTGATCAGTGCATGATAGCCACGTGATCAGCGCCTCTCAGTCACGTGATCAGCGCCCCTCAGTCACGTGATCAGCGCCTCTCAGTCACGTGATCAGTGCCTCTCAGTCACGTGATCAGTGCATGCTCAGTCACGTGATCAGTGCCTCTCAGTCACGTGATCAGTGCCTCTCAGTCACGTGATCAGTGCATGCTCAGTCACGTGATCAGTGCATGCTCAGCCACGTGATCAGGGCCTGCTCAGTCACGTGATCAGGGTCTGCTGAATCAAGGGATTAGCGCTTGCTCAGCTGCATGCTTAATCCCTGCTCAGCTGCGTGACTCGTGCCTGATCAGCTGTGTGATTAGTCCCTGCTCAGCTGCGTGATTAGTGCCTGCTCAAGACCGGGTTAGGAGCCGGATGAGTGACGTGATTAGAGTCTGCTTAGCCACTTCATTACAGTCTGCTCAGCTCCATGATTATTGCCTGCTGAGCTGCGTGATTCCTGCCTGCTCAGCTTCTTGATTATTGCCTGCTGAGCTGCGTGATTCCTGCTTGCTCAGCTCCATTATTGCCTGCTGAGCTGATTCCTGCTGCTAGCTTCTTGCTTATTGGCTGCTGAGCTGCGTGATTCCTGCCTGCTCAGCTTCTTGATTATTGCCTGCTGAGCTGCGTGATTCCTGCTTGCTCAGCTCCATATTTATTGCCTGCTGAGCTGCGTGATTCCTGCCTGCTCAGCTTCTTGATTATTGCATGCTGAGCTGCGTGATTCCTGTTTGCTCAGCTCCATGATTATTGCCTGCTGAGCTGCGTGATTCCTGCTTGCTCAGCTCCATGATTTTTGCTTGCTGAGCTGCATAATAAGTGCCTGCTCAGTCCCCAGAGAGGAGCCGGCTGAATCACGTGATTTGAGTCTGCTTATCCAGTTCATTACAGCCTTCAGCTCCAATTATTATTGCCTGCTAAGTTGCGTGATTCCTGCCTGCTCAGGTCCGTGAGTATTGCCTGCTGAGCTGCGTGATTCTGCTTGCTCAGCTCCAGGATTATTGCCTGCTGAGCTGCGCGATTCCTGACTGCTAGCTTCTTGCTTATTGGCTGCTGAGCTGCCTGATTCCTGCCTGCTCTGCTTCTTGATTATTGCCTGCTGAGCTGCGTGATTCCTGCTTGCTCAGCTCCAGGATTATTGCCTGCTGAGCTGCGTGATTCGTGCCTGCTCAGCTCCTTGATTACTGTCTGCTGAGCTGCGTGATTCCTGCCTGCTCAGCTCCAGGAGTATTGTCTGCTGGGCTGCAAGATTCGTGTGTGCTCAGTCACGGGTGTCAAGCCTGCTGAGTCACGTGTTTAGAGTCTGCTTAGCCACTTAATGGCAGTCTGCTCAGCTCCTTGATTTTTGCCAGCTGAGCTGCGAGATTCGTGCCTGCTCAGCTCCATGAGTATTGCCTGCTGAGCTGCATGATTGGTGTCTGCTGAGCTGCACCATTTGTGTCTGCTGAGCTGCACCATTGGTGTCTGCTGAGCTGCCCAAATTGTGTCTGCTCAGTCACGGGTGTAGAGCCTGCTGCGTCACGTGTTTAGAGTCTGCTTAACCACTTCATTACAGTTTGCTCAGCTCCTTGACGATTTCCTGCTCCTCTCCGTGATTAGTGCCCTCTTAGCCAAGTGATTAGTGCCTGCTCAGCTCTTTGATTATTGCCTCCTGAAGCACGTGATCAGTGCATGATAGCCACGTGATCAGCGCCTCTCAGTCACGTGATCAGCGCCCTCAGTCACGTGATCAGCGCCTCTCAGTCACGTGATCAGTGCCTCTCAGTCACGTGATCAGTGCATGCTCAGTCACGTGATCAGTGCCTCTCAGTCACGTGATCAGTGCCTCTCAGTCACGTGATCAGTGCATGCTCAGCCACGTGATCAGGGCCTGCTCAGTCACGTGATCAGGGTCTGCTGAATCAAGGGATTAGCGCTTGCTCAGCTGCATGCTTAATCCCTGCTCAGCTGCCTGACTCGTGCCTGATCAGCTGTGTGATTAGTCCCTGCTCAGCTGCGTGATTAGTGCCTGCTCAAGACCGGGTTAGGAGCCGGCTGAGTGACGTGATTAGAGTCTGCTTAGCCACTTCATTACAGTCTGCTCAGCTCCATGATTATTGCCTGCTAAGCTGCGTGATTCCTGCCTGCTCAGCTTCTTGATTATTGCCTGCTGAGCTGCGTGATTCCTGCTTGCTCAGCTCCATATTTATTGCCTGCTGAGCTGCGTGATTCCTGCCTGCTCAGCTTCTTGATTATTGCATGCTGAGCTGCGTGATTCCTGTTTGCTCAGCTCCATGATTATTGCCTGCTGAGCTGCGTGATTCCTGCTTGCTCAGCTCCATGATTTTTGCTTGCTGAGCTGCATAATAAGTGCCTGCTCAGTCCCCAGAGAGGAGCCGGCTGAATCACGTGATTAGAGTCTGCTTATCCAGTTCATTACAGCCTTCAGCTCCAATTATTATTGCCTGCTAAGTTGCGTGATTCCTGCCTGCTCAGGTCCGTGAGTATTGCCTGCTGAGTTGCGTGATTCCTGCCAGCTCAGCTCCATGATTATTGCCTGCTGAGCTGCGCGATTCCTGACTGCTAGCTTCTTGCTTATTGGCTGCTGAGCTGCCTGATTCCTGCCTGCTCTGCTTCTTGATTATTGCCTGCTGAGCTGCGTGATTCCTGCTTGCTCAGCTCCAGGATTATTGCCTGCTGAGCTGCGAGATTCGTGCCTGCTCAGCTCCTTGATTACTGTCTGCTGAGCTGCGTGATTCCTGCCTGCTCAGCTCCAGGAGTATTGTCTGCTGGGCTGCAAGATTCGTGTGTGCTCAGTCACGGGTGTCAAGCCTGCTGAGTCACGTGTTTAGAGTCTGCTTAGCCACTTAATGGCAGTCTGCTCAGCTCCTTGATTTTTGCCAGCTGAGCTGCGAGATTCGTGCCTGCTCAGCTCCATGAGTATTGCCTGCTGAGCTGCATGATTGGTGTCTGCTGAGCTGCACCATTTGTGTCTGCTGAGCTGCACCATTGGTGTCTGCTGAGCTGCCCAAATTGTGTCTGCTCAGTCACGGGTGTAGAGCCTGCTGCGTCACGTGTTTAGAGTCTGCTTAACCACTTCATTACAGTTTGCTCAGCTCCTTGACGATTTCCTGCTCCTCTCCGTGATTAGTGCCCTCTTAGCCAAGTGATTAGTGCCTGCTCAGCTCTTTGATTATTGCCTCCTGAAGCACGTGATCAGTGCATGATAGCCACGTGATCAGCGCCTCTCAGTCACGTGATCAGCGCCCTCAGTCACGTGATCAGCGCCTCTCAGTCACGTGATCAGTGCCTCTCAGTCACGTGATCAGTGCATGCTCAGTCACGTGATCAGTGCCTCTCAGTCACGTGATCAGTGCCTGCTCAGTCACGTGATCAGTGCATGCTCAGCCACGTGATCAGGGCCTGCTCAGTCACGTGATCAGGGTCTGCTGAATCAAGGGATTAGCGCTTGCTCAGCTGCATGCTTAATCCCTGCTCAGCTGCCTGACTCGTGCCTGATCAGCTGTGTGATTAGTCCCTGCTCAGCTGCGTGATTAGTGCCTGCTCAAGACCGGGTTAGGAGCCGGCTGAGTGACGTGATTAGAGTCTGCTTAGCCACTTCATTACAGTCTGCTCAGCTCCATGATTATTGCCTGCTAAGCTGCGTGATTCCTGCCTGCTCAGCTTCTTGATTATTGCCTGCTGAGCTGCGTGATTCCTGCTTGCTCAGCTCCATATTTATTGCCTGCTGAGCTGCGTGATTCCTGCCTGCTCAGCTTCTTGATTATTGCATGCTGAGCTGCGTGATTCCTGTTTGCTCAGCTCCATGATTATTGCCTGCTGAGCTGCGTGATTCCTGCTTGCTCAGCTCCATGATTTTTGCTTGCTGAGCTGCATAATAAGTGCCTGCTCAGTCCCCAGAGAGGAGCCGGCTGAATCACGTGATTAGAGTCTGCTTATCCAGTTCATTACAGCCTTCAGCTCCAATTATTATTGCCTGCTAAGTTGCGTGATTCCTGCCTGCTCAGGTCCGTGAGTATTGCCTGCTGAGTTGCGTGATTCCTGCCAGCTCAGCTCCATGATTATTGCCTGCTGAGCTGCGCGATTCCTGACTGCTAGCTTCTTGCTTATTGGCTGCTGAGCTGCCTGATTCCTGCCTGCTCTGCTTCTTGATTATTGCCTGCTGAGCTGCGTGATTCCTGCTTGCTCAGCTCCAGGATTATTGCCTGCTGAGCTGCGTGATTCGTGCCTGCTCAGCTCCTTGATTACTGTCTGCTGAGCTGCGTGATTCCTGCCTGCTCAGCTCCAGGAGTATTGTCTGCTGGGCTGCAAGATTCGTGTGTGCTCAGTCACGGGTGTCAAGCCTGCTGAGTCACGTGTTTAGAGTCTGCTTAGCCACTTAATGGCAGTCTGCTCAGCTCCTTGATTTTTGCCAGCTGAGATGCGAGATTCGTGCCTGCTCAGCTCCTTGATCTTTGCCTGCTGAGCTGAGTGATTCCTGCCTGCTCAGCTCCATGAGTATTGCCTGCTGAGCTGCATGATTGGTGTCTGCTGAGCTTCACCATTTGTGTCTGCTGAGCTGCACCATTGGTGTCTGCTGAGCTGCCCAAATTGTGTCTGCTCAGTCACGGGTGTAGAGCCTGCTGCGTCACGTATTTAGAGTCTGCTTAACCACTTCATTACAGTTTGCTCAGCTCCTTGACGATTTCCTGCTCCTCTCCGTGATTAGTGCCCTCTTAGCCAAGTGATTAGTGCCTGCTCAGCTCTTTGATTATTGCCTCCTGAAGCACGTGATCAGTGCATGATAGCCACGTGATCAGCGCCTCTCAGTCACGTGATCAGCGCCTCAGTCACGTGATCAGCGCCTCTCAGTCACGTGATCAGTGCCTCTCAGTCACGTGATCAGTGCATGCTCAGTCAGGTGATCAGTGCCTCTCAGTCACGTGATCAGTGCCTCTCAGTCACGTGATCAGTGCATGCTCAGTCACGTGATCAGTGCATGCTCAGCCACGTGATCAGGGCCTGCTCAGTCACGTGATCAGGGTCTGCTGAATCAAGGGATTAGCGCTTGCTCAGCTGCATGCTTAATCCCTGCTCAGCTGCCTGACTCGTGCCTGATCAGCTGTGTGATTAGTCCCTGCTCAGCTGCGTGATTAGTGCCTGCTCAAGACCGGGTTAGGAGCCGGCTGAGTGACGTGATTAGAGTCTGCTTAGCCACTTCATTACAGTCTGCTCAGCTCCATGATTATTGCCTGCTAAGCTGCGTGATTCCTGCCTGCTCAGCTTCTTGATTATTGCCTGCTGAGCTGCGTGATTCCTGCTTGCTCAGCTCCATATTTATTGCCTGCTGAGCTGCGTGATTCCTGCCTGCTCAGCTTCTTGATTATTGCCTGCTGAGCTGCGTGATTCCTGCTTGCTCAGCTCCATGGTTTTTGCTTGCTGAGCTGCATGATAAGTGCCTGCTCAGTCCCCAGAGAGGAGCCGGCTGAATCACGTGATTAGAGTCTGCTTATCCAGTTCATTACAGCCTTCAGCTCCATTATTATTGCCTGCTAAGTTGCGTGATTCCTGCCTGCTCAGGTCCATGATTATTGCCTGCTGAGCTGCGCGATTCCTGACTGCTAGCTTCTGCTTATTGGCTGCTGAGCTGCCTGATTCCTGCCTGCTCAGCTTCTTGATTATTGCCTGCTGAGATGCGTGATTCCTGCCTGCTCAGCTCCAGGATTATTGCCTGCTGAGCTGCGTGATTCCTGCCTGCTCAGCTCCTTGATTATTGTCTGCTGAGCTGCGTGATTCCTGCCTGCTCAGCTCCAGGAGTATTGTCTGCTGGGCTGCAAGATTCGTGTGTGCTCAGTCACTGTCAAGCCTGCTGAGTCACGTGTTTAGAGTCTGCTTAGCCACTGCAGTCTGCTCAGCTCCTTGATTTTGCCTGCTGAGCTGCGTGATTCCTGCCTGCTCAGCTCCTTGATTTTGCCTGCTGAGCTGCGTGATTCCTGCCTGCTCAGCTCCATGATTATTGCCTGCTGAGCTGCATGATTGGTGCCTGCTGAGCTGCACCATTTGTGTCTGCTGAGCTGCACCATTGGTGTCTGCTGAGCTGCAAATTGTGTCTGCTCAGTCACGGGTGTCAAGCCTGCTGAGTCACGTGTTTAGAGTCTGCTTAGCCACTTAATGGCAGTCTGCTCAGCTCCTTGATTTTTGCCAGCTGAGCTGCGAGATTCGTGCCTGCTCAGCTCCTTGATCTTTGCCTGCTGAGCTGAGTGATTCCTGCCTGCTCAGCTCCATGAGTATTGCCTGCTGAGCTGCATGATTGGTGTCTGCTGAGCTGCACCATTTGTGTCTGCTGAGCTGCACCATTGGTGTCTGCTGAGCTGCCCAAATTGTGTCTGCTCAGTCACGGGTGTAGAGCCTGCTGGGTCACGTGTTTAGAGTCTGCTTAACCACTTCATTACAGTTTGCTCAGCTCCTTGACGATTTCCTGCTCCTCTCCGTGATTAGTGCCCTCTTAGCCAAGTGATTAGTGCCTGCTCAGCTCTTTGATTATTGCCTCCTGAAGCACGTGATCAGTGCATGATAGCCACGTGATCAGCGCCTCTCAGTCACGTGATCAGCGCCCCTCAGTCACGTGATCAGCGCCTCTCAGTCACGTGATCAGTGCCTCTCAGTCACGTGATCAGTGCATGCTCAGTCAGGTGATCAGTGCCTCTCAGTCACGTGATCAGTGCCTCTCAGTCACGTGATAAGTGCATGCTCAGTCACGTGATCAGTGCATGCTCAGCCACGTGATCAGGGCCTGCTCAGTCACGTGATCAGGGTCTGCTGAATCAAGGGATTAGCGCTTGGTCAGCTGCATGCTTAATCCCTGCTCAGCTGCGTGACTCGGGCCTGATCAGCTGTGTGATTAGTCCCTGCTCAGCTGCGTGATTAGTGCCTGCTCAAGACCGGGTTAGGAGCCGGCTGAGTGACGTGATTAGAGTCTGCTTAGCCACTTCATTACAGTCTGCTCAGCTCCATGATTATTGCCTGCTAAGCTGCGTGATTCCTGCCTGCTCAGCTTCTTGATTATTGCCTGCTGAGCTGCGTGATTCCTGCTTGCTCAGCTCCATATTTATTGCCTGCTGAGCTGCGTGATTCCTGCCTGCTCAGCTTCTTGATTATTGCATGCTGAGCTGCGTGATTCCTGTTTGCTCAGCTCCATGATTATTGCCTGCTGAGCTGCGTGATTCCTGCTTGCTCAGCTCCATGATTTTTGCTTGCTGAGCTGCATAATAAGTGCCTGCTCAGTCCCCAGAGAGGAGCCGGCTGAATCACGTGATTAGAGTATGCTTATCCAGTTCATTACAGCCTTCAGCTCCAATTATTATTGCCTGCTAAGTTGCGTGATTCCTGCCTGCTCAGGTCCGTGAGTATTGCCTGCTGAGTTGCGTGATTCCTGCCAGCTCAGCTCCATGATTATTGCCTGCTGAGCTGCGCGATTCCTGACTGCTAGCTTCTTGCTTATTGGCTGCTGAGCTGCCTGATTCCTGCCTGCTCTGCTTCTTGATTGTTGCCTGCTGAGCTGCGTGATTCCTGCTTGCTCAGCTCCAGGATTATTGCCTGCTGAGCTGCGTGATTCGTGCCTGCTCAGCTCCTTGATTACTGTCTGCTGAGCTGCGTGATTCCTGCCTGCTCAGCTCCAGGAGTATTGTCTGCTGGGCTGCAAGATTCGTGTGTGCTCAGTCACGGGTGTCAAGCCTGCTGAGTCACGTGTTTAGAGTCTGCTTAGCCACTTAATGGCAGTCTGCTCAGCTCCTTGATTTTTGCCAGCTGAGCTGCGAGATTCGTGCCTGCTCAGCTCCATGAGTATTGCCTGCTGAGCTGCATGATTGGTGTCTGCTGAGCTGCACCATTTGTGTCTGCTGAGCTGCACCATTGGTGTCTGCTGAGCTGCCCAAATTGTGTCTGCTCAGTCACGGGTGTAGAGCCTGCTGCGTCACGTGTTTAGAGTCTGCTTAACCACTTCATTACAGTTTGCTCAGCTCCTTGACGATTTCCTGCTCCTCTCCGTGATTAGTGCCCTCTTAGGCAAGTGATTAGTGCCTGCTCAGCTCTTTGATTATTGCCTCCTGAAGCACGTGATCAGTGCATGATAGCCACGTGATCAGCGCCTCTCAGTCACGTGATCAGCGCCCCTCAGTCACGTGATCAGCGCCTCTCAGTCACGTGATCAGTGCCTCTCAGTCACGTGATCAGTGCATGCTCAGTCACGTGATCAGTGCCTCTCAGTCACGTGATCAGTGCCTCTCAGTCACGTGATCAGTGCATGCTCAGCCACGTGATCAGGGCCTGCTCAGTCACATGATCAGGGTCTGCTGAATCAAGGGATTAGCGCTTGCTCAGCTGCATGCTTAATCCCTGCTCAGCTGCCTGACTCGTGCCTGATCAGCTGTGTGATTAGTCCCTGCTCAGCTGCGTGATTAGTGCCCGCTCAAGACCGGGTTAGGAGCCGGCTGAGTGACGTGATTAGAGTCTGCTTAGCCACTTCATTACAGTCTGCTCAGCTCCATGATTATTGCCTGCTAAGCTGCGTGATTCCTGCCTGCTCAGCTTCTTGATTATTGCCTGCTGAGCTGCGTGATTCCTGCTTGCTCAGCTCCATATTTATTGCCTGCTGAGCTGCGTGATTCCTGCCTGCTCAGCTTCTTGATTATTGCATGCTGAGCTGCGTGATTCCTGTTTGCTCAGCTCCATGATTATTGCCTGCTGAGCTGCGTGATTCCTGCTTGCTCAGCTCCATGATTTTTGCTTGCTGAGCTGCATAATAAGTGCCTGCTCAGTCCCCAGAGAGGAGCCGGCTGAATCACGTGATTAGAGTCTGCTTATCCAGTTCATTACAGCCTTCAGCTCCAATTATTATTGCCTGCTAAGTTGCGTGATTCCTGCCTGCTCAGGTCCGTGAGTATTGCCTGCTGAGTTGCGTGATTCCTGCCAGCTCAGCTCCATGATTATTGCCTGCTGAGCTGCGCGATTCCTGACTGCTAGCTTCTTGCTTATTGGCTGCTGAGCTGCCTGATTCCTGCCTGCTCTGCTTCTTGATTATTGCCTGCTGAGCTGCGTGATTCCTGCCTGCTCAGCTCCAGGAGTATTGTCTGCTGGGCGGCAAGATTCGTGTCTGCTCAGTCACGGGTGTCAAGCCTGCTGAGTCACGTGTTTAGAGTCTGCTTAGCCACTTAATGGCAGTCTGCTCAGCTCCTTGATTTTTGCCAGCTGAGCTGCGAGATTCGTGCCTGCTCAGCTCCATGAGTATTGCCTGCTGAGCTGCATGATTGGTGTCTGCTGAGCTGCACCATTTGTGTCTGCTGAGCTGCACTATTGGTGTCTGCTGAGCTGCCCAAATTGTGTCTGCTCAGTCACGGGTGTAGAGCCTGCTGCGTCACGTGTTTAGAGTCTGCTTAACCACTTCATTACAGTTTGCTCAGCTCCTTGACGATTTCCTGCTCCTCTCCGTGATTAGTGCCCTCTTAGCCAAGTGATTAGTGCCTGCTCAGCTCTTTGATTATTGCCTCCTGAAGCACGTGATCAGTGCATGATAGCCACGTGATCAGCGCCTCTCAGTCACGTGATCAGCGCCTCAGTCACGTGATCAGCGCCTCTCAGTCACGTGATCAGTGCCTCTCAGTCACGTGATCAGTGCATGCTCAGTCACGTGATCAGTGCCTCTCAGTCACGTGATCAGTGCCTCTCAGTCACGTGATCAGTGCATGCTCAGCCACGTGATCAGGGCCTGCTCAGTCACATGATCAGGGTCTGCTGAATCAAGGGATTAGCGCTTGCTCAGCTGCATGCTTAATCCCTGCTCAGCTGCCTGACTCGTGCCTGATCAGCTGTGTGATTAGTCCCTGCTCAGCTGCGTGATTAGTGCCTGCTCAAGACCGGGTTAGGAGCCGGCTGAGTGACGTGATTAGAGTCTGCTTAGCCACTTCATTACAGTCTGCTCAGCTCCATGATTATTGCCTGCTAAGCTGCGTGATTCCTGCCTGCTCAGCTTCTTGATTATTGCCTGCTGAGCTGCGTGATTCCTGCTTGCTCAGCTCCATATTTATTGCCTGCTGAGCTGCGTGATTCCTGCCTGCTCAGCTTCTTGATTATTGCATGCTGAGCTGCGTGATTCCTGTTTGCTCAGCTCCATGATTATTGCCTGCTGAGCTGCGTGATTCCTGCTTGCTCAGCTCCATGATTTTTGCTTGCTGAGCTGCATAATAAGTGCCTGCTCAGTCCCCAGAGAGGAGCCGGCTGAATCACGTGATTAGAGTCTGCTTATCCAGTTCATTACAGCCTTCAGCTCCAATTATTATTGCCTGCTAAGTTGCGTGATTCCTGCCTGCTCAGGTCCGTGAGTATTGCCTGCTGAGTTGCGTGATTCCTGCCAGCTCAGCTCCATGATTATTGCCTGCTGAGCTGCGCGATTCCTGACTGCTAGCTTCTTGCTTATTGGCTGCTGAGCTGCCTGATTCCTGCCTGCTCTGCTTCTTGATTATTGCCTGCTGAGCTGCGTGATTCCTGCTTGCTCAGCTCCAGGATTATTGCCTGCTGAGCTGCGTGATACGTGCCTGCTCAGCTCCTTGATTACTGTCTGCTGAGCTGCGTGATTCCTGCCTGCTCAGCTCCAGGAGTATTGTCTGCTGGGCTGCAAGATTCGTGTGTGCTCAGTCACGGGTGTCAAGCCTGCTGAGTCACGTGTTTAGAGTCTGCTTAGCCACTTAATGGCAGTCTGCTCAGCTCCTTGATTTTTGCCAGCTGAGCTGCGAGATTCGTGCCTGCTCAGCTCCATGAGTATTGCCTGCTGAGCTGCATGATTGGTGTCTGCTGAGCTGCACCATTTGTGTCTGCTGAGCTGCACCATTGGTGTCTGCTGAGCTGCCCAAATTGTGTCTGCTCAGTCACGGGTGTAGAGCCTGCTGCGTCACGTGTTTAGAGTCTGCTTAAGCACTTCATTACAGTTTGCTCAGCTCCTTGACGATTTCCTGCTCCTCTCCGTGATTAGTGCCCTCTTAGCCAAGTGATTAGTGCCTGCTCAGCTCTTTGATTATTGCCTCCTGAAGCACGTGATCAGTGCATGATAGCCACGTGATCAGCGCCTCTCAGTCACGTGATCAGCGCCCCTCAGTCACGTGATCAGCGCCTCTCAGTCACGTGATCAGTGCCTCTCAGTCAGGTGATCAGTGCATGCTCAGTCAGGTGATCAGTGCCTCTCAGTCACGTGATCAGTGCCTGCTCAGTCACGTGATCAGTGCATGCTCAGCCACGTGATCAGGGCCTTCTCAGTCACGTGATCAGGGTCTGCTGAATCAAGGGATTAGCGCTTGCTCAGCTGCATGCTTAATCCCTGCTCAGCTGCCTGACTCGTGCCTGATCAGCTGTGTGATTAGTCCCTGCTCAGCTGCGTGATTAGTGCCTGCTCAAGACCGGGTTAGGAGCCGGCTGAGTGACGTGATTAGAGTCTGCTTAGCCACTTCATTACAGTCTGCTCAGCTCCATGATTATTGCCTGCTAAGCTGCGTGATTCCTGCCTGCTCAGCTTCTTGATTATTGCCTGCTGAGCTGCGTGATTCCTGCTTGCTCAGCTCCATATTTATTGCCTGCTGAGCTGCGTGATTCCTGCCTGCTCAGCTTCTTGATTATTGCATGCTGAGCTGCGTGATTCCTGTTTGCTCAGCTCCATGATTATTGCCTGCTGAGCTGCGTGATTCCTGCTTGCTCAGCTCCATGATTTTTGCTTGCTGAGCTGCATAATAAGTGCCTGCTCAGTCCCCAGAGAGGAGCCGGCTGAATCACGTGATTAGAGTCTGCTTATCCAGTTCATTACAGCCTTCAGCTCCAATTATTATTGCCTGCTAAGTTGCGTGATTCCTGCCTGCTCAGGTCCGTGAGTATTGCCTGCTGAGTTGCGTGATTCCTGCCAGCTCAGCTCCATGATTATTGCCTGCTGAGCTGCGCGATTCCTGACTGCTAGCTTCTTGCTTATTGGCTGCTGAGCTGCCTGATTCCTGCCTGCTCTGCTTCTTGATTATTGCCTGCTGAGCTGCGTGATTCCTGCTTGCTCAGCTCCAGGATTGTTGCCTGCTGAGCTGCGTGATTCGTGCCTGCTCAGCTCCTTGATTACTGTCTGCTGAGCTGCGTGATTCCTGCCTGCTCAGCTCCAGGAGTATTGTCTGCTGGGCTGCAAGATTCGTGTGTGCTCAGTCACGGGTGTCAAGCCTGCTGAGTCACGTGTTTAGAGTCTGCTTAGCCACTTAATGGCAGTCTGCTCAGCTCCTTGATTTTTGCCAGCTGAGCTGCGAGATTCGTGCCTGCTCAGCTCCTTGATCTTTGCCTGCTGAGCTGAGTGATTCCTGCCTGCTCAGCTCCATGAGTATTGCCTGCTGAGCTGCATGATTGGTGTCTGCTGAGCTTCACCATTTGTGTCTGCTGAGCTGCACCATTGGTGTCTGCTGAGCTGCCCAAATTGTGTCTGCTCAGTCACGGGTGTAGAGCCTGCTGCGTCACGTGTTTAGAGTCTGCTTAACCACTTCATTACAGTTTGCTCAGCTCCTTGACGATTTCCTGCTCCTCTCCGTGATTAGTGCCCTCTTAGCCAAGTGATTAGTGCCTGCTCAGCTCTTTGATTATTGCCTCCTGAAGCACGTGATCAGTGCATGATAGCCACGTGATCAGCGCCTCTCAGTCACGTGATCAGCGCCCCTCAGTCACGTAATCAGCGCCTCTCAGTCACGTGATCAGTGCCTCTCAGTCACGTGATCAGTGCATGCTCAGTCAGGTGATCAGTGCCTCTCAGTCACGTGATCAGTGCCTCTCAGTCACGTGATCAGTGCATGCTCAGTCACGTGATCAGTGCATGCTCAGCCACGTGATCAGGGCCTGCTCAGTCACGTGATCAGGGTCTGCTGAATCAAGGGATTAGCGCTTGCTCAGCTGCATGCTTAATCCCTGCTCAGCTGCCTGACTCGTGCCTGATCAGCTGTGTGATTAGTCCCTGCTCAGCTGCGTGATTAGTGCCTGCTCAAGACCGGGTTAGGAGCCGGCTGAGTGACGTGATTAGAGTCTGCTTAGCCACTTCATTACAGTCTGCTCAGCTCCATGATTATTGCCTGCTAAGCTGCGTGATTCCTGCCTGCTCAGCTTCTTGATTATTGCCTGCTGAGCTGCGTGATTCCTGCTTGCTCAGCTCCATATTTATTGCCTGCTGAGCTGCGTGATTCCTGCCTGCTCAGCTTCTTGATTATAGCATGCTGAGCTGCGTGATTCCTGTTTGCTCAGCTCCATGATTATTGCCTGCTGAGCTGCGTGATTCCTGCTTGCTCAGCTCCATGGTTTTTGCTTGCTGAGCTGCATAATAAGTGCCTGCTCAGTCCCCAGAGAGGAGCCGGCTGAATCACGTGATTAGAGTCTGCTTATCCAGTTCATTACAGCCTTCAGCTCCAATTATTATTGCCTGCTAAGTTGCGTGATTCCTTCCTGCTCAGGTCCATGAGTATTGCCTGCTGAGCTGCGTGATTCCTGCCAGCTCAGCTCCATGATTATTGCCTGCTGAGCTGCGCGATTCCTGACTGCTAGCTTCTTGGTTATTGGCTGCTGAGCTGCCTGATTCCTGCCTGCTCTGCTTCTTGATTATTGCCTGCTGAGCTGCGTGATTCCTGCTTGCTCAGCTCCAGGATTATTGCCTGCTGAGCTGCGTGATTCGTGCCTGCTCAGCTCCTTGAGTACTGTCTGCTGAGCTGCGTGATTCGTGCCTGCTCAGCTCCAGGAGTATTGTCTGCTGGGCTGCAAGATTCGTGTCTGCTCAGTCACGGGTGTCAAGCCTGCTGAGTCACGTGTTTAGAGTCTGCTTAGCCACTTAATGGCAGTCTGCTCAGCTCCTTGATTTTTGCCAGCTGAGCTGCGAGATTCGTGCCTGCTCAGCTCCTTGATCTTTGCCTGCTGAGCTGAGTGATTCCTGCCTGCTCAGCTCCATGAGTATTGCCTGCTGAGCTGCATGATTGGTGTCTGCTGAGCTGCACCATTTGTGTCTGCTGAGCTGCACCATTGGTGTCTGCTGAGCTGCCCAAATTGTGTCTGCTCAGTCACGGGTGTAGAGCCTGCTGGGTCACGTGTTTAGAGTCTGCTTAACCACTTCATTACAGTTTGCTCAGCTCCTTGACGATTTCCTGCTCCTCTCCGTGATTAGTGCCCTCTTAGCCAAGTGATTAGTGCCTGCTCAGCTCTTTGATTATTGCCTCCTGAAGCACGTGATCAGTGCATGATAGCCACGTGATCAGCGCCTCTCAGTCACGTGATCAGCGCCCCTCAGTCACGTGATCAGCGCCTCTCAGTCACGTGATCAGTGCCTCTCAGTCACGTGATCAGTGCATGCTCAGTCAGGTGATCAGTGCCTCTCAGTCACGTGATCAGTGCCTCTCAGTCACGTGATCAGTGCATGCTCAGTCACGTGATCAGTGCATGCTCAGCCACGTGATCAGGGCCTGCTCAGTCACGTGATCAGGGTCTGCTGAATCAAGGGATTAGCGCTTGGTCAGCTGCATGCTTAATCCCTGCTCAGCTGCGTGACTCGGGCCTGATCAGCTGTGTGATTAGTCCCTGCTCAGCTGCGTGATTAGTGCCTGCTCAAGACCGGGTTAGGAGCCGGCTGAGTGACGTGATTAGAGTCTGCTTAGCCACTTCATTACAGTCTGCTCAGCTCCATGATTATTGCCTGCTAAGCTGCGTGATTCCTGCCTGCTCAGCTTCTTGATTATTGCCTGCTGAGCTGCGTGATTCCTGCTTGCTCAGCTCCATATTTATTGCCTGCTGAGCTGCGTGATTCCTGCCTGCTCAGCTTCTTGATTATTGCATGCTGAGCTGCGTGATTCCTGTTTGCTCAGCTCCATGATTATTGCCTGCTGAGCTGCGTGATTCCTGCTTGCTCAGCTCCATGATTTTTGCTTGCTGTGCTGCATAATAAGTGCCTGCTCAGTCCCCAGAGAGGAGCCGGCTGAATCACGTGATTAGAGTCTGCTTATCCAGTTCATTACAGCCTTCAGCTCCAATTATTATTGCCTGCTAAGTTGCGTGATTCCTGCCTGCTCAGGTCCGTGAGTATTGCCTGCTGAGTTGCGTGATTCCTGCCAGCTCAGCTCCATGATTATTGCCTGCTGAGCTGCGCGATTCCTGACTGCTAGCTTCTTGCTTATTGGCTGCTGAGCTGCCTGATTCCTGCCTGCTCTGCTTCTTGATTATTGCCTGCTGAGCTGCGTGATTCCTGCTTGCTCAGCTCCAGGATTATTGCCTGCTGAGCTGCGTGATTCGTGCCTGCTCAGCTCCTTGATTACTGTCTGCTGAGCTGCGTGATTCCTGCCTGCTCAGCTTCTTGATTATTGCATGCTGAGCTGCGTGATTCCTGTTTGCTCAGCTCCATGATTATTGCCTGCTGAGCTGCGTGATTCCTGCTTGCTCAGCTCCATGATTTTTGCTTGCTGAGCTGCATAATAAGTGCCTGCTCAGTCCCCAGAGAGGAGCCGGCTCAATCACGTGATTTGAGTATGCTTATCCAGTTCATTACAGCCTTCAGCTCCAATTATTATTGCCTGCTAAGTTGCGTGATTCCTGCCTGCTCAGGTCCGTGAGTATTGCCTGCTGAGTTGCGTGATTCCTGCCAGCTCAGCTCCATGATTATTGCCTGCTGAGCTGCGCGATTCCTGACTGCTAGCTTCTTGCTTATTGGCTTCTGAGCTGCCTGATTCCTGCCTGCTCTGCTTCTTGATTATTGCCTGCTGAGCTGCGTGATTCCTGCTTGCTCAGCTCCAGGATTATTGCCTGCTGAGCTGCGTGATTCGTGCCTGCTCAGCTCCTTGATTACTGTCTGCTGAGCTGCGTGATTCCTGCCTGCTCAGCTCCAGGAGTATTGTCTGCTGGGCTGCAAGATTCGTGTGTGCTCAGTCACGGGAGTCAAGCCTGCTGAGTCACGTGTTTAGAGTCTGCTTAGCCACTTAATGGCAGTCTGCTCAGCTCCTTGATTTTTGCCAGCTGAGCTGCGAGATTCGTGCCTGCTCAGCTCCATGAGTATTGCCTGCTGAGCTGCATGATTGGTGTCTGCTGAGCTGCACCATTTGTGTCTGCTGAGCTGCACCATTGGTGTCTGCTGAGCTGCCCAAATTGTGTCTGCTCAGTCACGGGTGTAGAGCCTGCTGCGTCACGTGTTTAGAGTCTGCTTAACCACTTCATTACAGTTTGCTCAGCTCCTTGACGATTTCCTGCTCCTCTCCGTGATTAGTGCCCTCTTAGCCAAGTGATTAGTGCCTGCTCAGCTCTTTGATTATTGCCTCCTGAAGCACGTGATCAGTGCATGATAGCCACGTGATCAGCGCCTCTCAGTCACGTGATCAGCCCCTCAGTCACGTGATCAGCGCCTCTCAGTCACGTGATCAGTGCCTCTCAGTCACGTGATCAGTGCATGCTCAGTCACGTGATCAGTGCCTCTCAGTCACGTGATCAGTGCCTGCTCAGTCACGTGATCAGTGCATGCTCAGCCACGTGATCAGGGCCTGCTCAGTCACATGATCAGGGTCTGCTGAATCAAGGGATTAGCGCTTGCTCAGCTGCATGCTTAATCCCTGCTCAGCTGCCTGACTCGTGCCTGATCAGCTGTGTGATTAGTCCCTGCTCAGCTGCGTGATTAGTGCCTGCTCAAGACCGGGTTAGGAGCCGGCTGAGTGACGTGATTAGAGTCTGCTTAGCCACTTCATTACAGTCTGCTCAGCTCCATGATTATTGCCTGCTAAGCTGCGTGATTCCTGCCTGCTCAGCTTCTTGATTATTGCCTGCTGAGCTGCGTGATTCCTGCTTGCTCAGCTCCATATTTATTGCCTGCTGAGCTGCGTGATTCCTGCCTGCTCAGCTTCTTGATTATTGCATGCTGAGCTGCGTGATTCCTGTTTGCTCAGCTCCATGATTATTGCCTGCTGAGCTGCGTGATTCCTGCTTGCTCAGCTCCATGATTTTTGCTTGCTGAGCTGCATAATAAGTGCCTGCTCAGTCCCCAGAGAGGAGCCGGCTGAATCACGTGATTAGAGTCTGCTTATCCAGTTCATTACAGCCTTCAGCTCCAATTATTATTGCCTGCTAAGTTGCGTGATTCCTGCCTGCTCAGGTCCGTGAGTATTGCCTGCTGAGTTGCGTGATTCCTGCCAGCTCAGCTCCATGATTATTGCCTGCTGAGCTGCGCGATTCCTGACTGCTAGCTTCTTGCTTATTGGCTGCTGAGCTGCCTGATTCCTGCCTGCTCTGCTTCTTGATTATTGCCTGCTGAGCTGCGTGATTCCTGCTTGCTCAGCTCCAGGATTATTGCCTGCTGAGCTGCGTGATTCGTGCCTGCTCAGCTCCTTGATTACTGTCTGCTGAGCTGCGTGATTCCTGCCTGCTCAGCTCCAGGAGTATTGTCTGCTGGGCTGCAAGATTCGTGTGTGCTCAGTCACGGGTGTCAAGCCTGCTGAGTCACGTGTTTAGAGTCTGCTTAGCCACTTAATGGCAGTCTGCTCAGCTCCTTGATTTTTGCCAGCTGAGCTGCGAGATTCCTGCCTGCTCAGCTCCATGAGTATTGCCTGCTGAGCTGCATGATTGGTGTCTGCTGAGCTGCACCATTTGTGTCTGCTGAGCTGCACCATTGGTGTCTGCTGAGCTGCCCAAATTGTGTCTGCTCAGTCACGGGTGTAGAGCCTGCTGCGTCACGTGTTTAGAGTCTGCTTAACCACTTCATTACAGTTTGCTCAGCTCCTTGACGATTTCCTGCTCCTCTCCGTGATTAGTGCCCTCTTAGCCAAGTGATTAGTGCCTGCTCAGCTCTTTGATTATTGCCTCCTGAAGCACGTGATCAGTGCATGATAGCCACGTGATCAGCGCCTCTCAGTCACGTGATCAGCGCCCCTCAGTCACGTGATCAGCGCCTCTCAGTCACGTGATCAGTGCCTCTCAGTCACGTGATCAGTGCATGCTCAGTCACGTGATCAGTGCCTCTCAGTCACGTGATCAGTGCCTCTCAGTCACGTGATCAGTGCATGCTCAGCCACGTGATCAGGGCCTGCTCAGTCACATGATCAGGGTCTGCTGAATCAAGGGATTAGCGCTTGCTCAGCTGCATGCTTAATCCCTGCTCAGCTGCCTGACTCGTGCCTGATCAGCTGTGTGATTAGTCCCTGCTCAGCTGCGTGATTAGTGCCTGCTCAAGACCGGGTTAGGAGCCGGCTGAGTGACGTGATTAGAGTCTGCTTAGCCACTTCATTACAGTCTGCTCAGCTCCATGATTATTGCCTGCTAAGCTGCGTGATTCCTGCCTGCTCAGCTTCTTGATTATTGCCTGCTGAGCTGCGTGATTCCTGCTTGCTCAGCTCCATATTTATTGCCTGCTGAGCTGCGTGATTCCTGCCTGCTCAGCTTCTTGATTATTGCATGCTGAGCTGCGTGATTCCTGTTTGCTCAGCTCCATGATTATTGCCTGCTGAGCTGCGTGATTCCTGCTTGCTCAGCTCCATGATTTTTGCTTGCTGAGCTGCATAATAAGTGCCTGCTCAGTCCCCAGAGAGGAGCCGGCTGAATCACGTGATTAGAGTCTGCTTATCCAGTTCATTACAGCCTTCAGCTCCAATTATTATTGCCTGCTAAGTTGCGTGATTCCTGCCTGCTCAGGTCCGTGAGTATTGCCTGCTGAGTTGCGTGATTCCTGCCAGCTCAGCTCCATGATTATTGCCTGCTGAGCTGCGCGATTCCTGACTGCTAGCTTCTTGCTTATTGGCTGCTGAGCTGCCTGATTCCTGCCTGCTCTGCTTCTTGATTATTGCCTGCTGAGCTGCGTGATTCCTGCTTGCTCAGCTCCAGGATTATTGCCTGCTGAGCTGCGTGATTCGTGCCTGCTCAGCTCCTTGATTACTGTCTGCTGAGCTGCGTGATTCCTGCCTGCTCAGCTCCAGGAGTATTGTCTGCTGGGCTGCAAGATTCGTGTGTGCTCAGTCACGGGTGTCAAGCCTGCTGAGTCACGTGTTTAGAGTCTGCTTAGCCACTTAATGGCAGTCTGCTCAGCTCCTTGATTTTTGCCAGCTGAGCTGCGAGATTCCTGCCTGCTCAGCTCCATGAGTATTGCCTGCTGAGCTGCATGATTGGTGTCTGCTGAGCTGCACCATTTGTGTCTGCTGAGCTGCACCATTGGTGTCTGCTGAGCTGCCCAAATTGTGTCTGCTCAGTCACGGGTGTAGAGCCTGCTGCGCCACGTGTTTAGAGTCTGCTTAACCACTTCATTACAGTTTGCTCAGCTCCTTGACGATTTCCTGCTCCTCTCCGTGATTAGTGCCCTCTTAGCCAAGTGATTAGTGCCTGCTCAGCTCTTTGATTATTGCCTCCTGAAGCACGTGATCAGTGCATGATAGCCACGTGATCAGCGCCTCTCAGTCACGTGATCAGCGCCCCTCAGTCACGTGATCAGCGCCTCTCAGTCACGTGATCAGTGCCTCTCAGTCACGTGATCAGTGCATGCTCAGTCACGTGATCAGTGCCTCTCAGTCACGTGATCAGTGCCTGCTCAGTCACGTGATCAGTGCATGCTCAGCCACGTGATCAGGGCCTGCTCAGTCACATGATCAGGGTCTGCTGAATCAAGGGATTAGCGCTTGCTCAGCTGCATGCTTAATCCCTGCTCAGCTGCCTGACTCGTGCCTGATCAGCTGTGTGATTAGTCCCTGCTCAGCTGCGTGATTAGTGCCTGCTCAAGACCGGGTTAGGAGCCGGCTGAGTGACGTGATTAGAGTCTGCTTAGCCACTTCATTACAGTCTGCTCAGCTCCATGATTATTGCCTGCTAAGCTGCGTGATTCCTGCCTGCTCAGCTTCTTGATTATTGCCTGCTGAGCTGCGTGATTCCTGCTTGCTCAGCTCCATATTTATTGCCTGCTGAGCTGCGTGATTCCTGCCTGCTCAGCTTCTTGATTATTGCATGCTGAGCTGCGTGATTCCTGTTTGCTCAGCTCCATGATTATTGCCTGCTGAGCTGCGTGATTCCTGCTTGCTCAGCTCCATGATTTTTGCTTGCTGAGCTGCATAATAAGTGCCTGCTCAGTCCCCAGAGAGGAGCCGGCTGAATCACGTGATTAGAGTCTGCTTATCCAGTTCATTACAGCCTTCAGCTCCAATTATTATTGCCTGCTAAGTTGCGTGATTCCTGCCTGCTCAGGTCCGTGAGTATTGCCTGCTGAGTTGCGTGATTCCTGCCAGCTCAGCTCCATGATTATTGCCTGCTGAGCTGCGCGATTCCTGACTGCTAGCTTCTTGCTTATTGGCTGCTGAGCTGCCTGATTCCTGCCTGCTCTGCTTCTTGATTATTGCCTGCTGAGCTGCGTGATTCCTGCTTGCTCAGCTCCAGGATTATTGCCTGCTGAGCTGCGTGATTCGTGCCTGCTCAGCTCCTTGATTACTGTCTGCTGAGCTGCGTGATTCCTGCCTGCTCAGCTCCAGGAGTATTGTCTGCTGGGCTGCAAGATTCGTGTGTGCTCAGTCACGGGTGTCAAGCCTGCTGAGTCACGTGTTTAGAGTCTGCTTAGCCACTTAATGGCAGTCTGCTCAGCTCCTTGATTTTTGCCAGCTGAGCTGCGAGATTCCTGCCTGCTCAGCTCCATGAGTATTGCCTGCTGAGCTGCATGATTGGTGTCTGCTGAGCTGCACCATTTGTGTCTGCTGAGCTGCACCATTGGTGTCTGCTGAGCTGCCCAAATTGTGTCTGCTCAGTCACGGGTGTAGAGCCTGCTGCGTCACGTGTTTAGAGTCTGCTTAACCACTTCATTACAGTTTGCTCAGCTCCTTGACGATTTCCTGCTCCTCTCCGTGATTAGTGCCCTCTTAGCCAAGTGATTAGTGCCTGCTCAGCTCTTTGATTATTGCCTCCTGAAGCACGTGATCAGTGCATGATAGCCACGTGATCAGCGCCTCTCAGTCACGTGATCAGCGCCTCAGTCACGTGATCAGCGCCTCTCAGTCACGTGATCAGTGCCTCTCAGTCACGTGATCAGTGCATGCTCAGTCAGGTGATCAGTGCCTCTCAGTCACGTGATCAGTGCCTCTCAGTCACGTGACCAGTGCATGCTCAGCCACGTGATCAGGGCCTGCTCAGTCACGTGATCAGGGTCTGCTGAATCAAGGGATTAGCGCTTGCTCAGCTGCATGCTTAATCCCTGCTCAGCTGCCTGACTCGTGCCTGATCAGCTGTGTGATTAGTCCCTGCTCAGCTGCGTGATTAGTGCCTGCTCAAGACCGGGTTAGGAGCCGGCTGAGTGACGTGATTAGAGTCTGCTTAGCCACTTCATTACAGTCTGCTCAGCTCCATGATTATTGCCTGCTAAGCTGCGTGATTCCTGCCTGCTCAGCTTCTTGATTATTGCCTGCTGAGCTGCGTGATTCCTGCTTGCTCAGCTCCATATTTATTGCCTGCTGAGCTGCGTGATTCCTGCCTGCTCAGCTTCTTGATTATTGCATGCTGAGCTGCGTGATTCCTGTTTGCTCAGCTCCATGATTATTGCCTGCTGAGCTGCGTGATTCCTGCTTGCTCAGCTCCATGATTTTTGCTTGCTGAGCTGCATAATAAGTGCCTGCTCAGTCCCCAGAGAGGAGCCGGCTGAATCACGTGATTAGAGTCTGCTTATCCAGTTCATTACAGCCTTCAGCTCCAATTATTATTGCCTGCTAAGTTGCGTGATTCCTGCCTGCTCAGGTCCGTGAGTATTGCCTGCTGAGTTGCGTGATTCCTGCCAGCTCAGCTCCATGATTATTGCCTGCTGAGCTGCGCGATTCCTGACTGCTAGCTTCTTGCTTATTGGCTGCTGAGCTGCCTGATTCCTGCCTGCTCTGCTTCTTGATTATTGCCTGCTGAGCTGCGTGATTCCTGCTTGCTCAGCTCCAGGATTATTGCCTGCTGAGCTGCGTGATTCGTGCCTGCTCAGCTCCTTGATTACTGTCTGCTGAGCTGCGTGATTCCTGCCTGCTCAGCTCCAGGAGTATTGTCTGCTGGGCTGCAAGATTCGTGTGTGCTCAGTCACGGGTGTCAAGCCTGCTGAGTCACGTGTTTAGAGTCTGCTTAGCCACTTAATGGCAGTCTGCTCAGCTCCTTGATTTTTGCCAGCTGAGCTGCGAGATTCGTGCCTGCTCAGCTCCTTGATCTTTGCCTGCTGAGCTGAGTGATTCCTGCCTGCTCAGCTCCATGAGTATTGCCTGCTGAGCTGCATGATTGGTGTCTGCTGAGCTGCACCATTTGTGTCTGCTGAGCTGCACCATTGGTGTCTGCTGAGCTGCCCAAATTGTGTCTGCTCAGTCACGGGTGTAGAGCCTGCTGCGTCACGTGTTTAGAGTCTGCTTAACCACTTCATTACAGTTTGCTCAGCTCCTTGACGATTTCCTGCTCCTCTCCGTGATTAGTGCCCTCTTAGCCAAGTGATTAGTGCCTGCTCAGCTCTTTGATTATTGCCTCCTGAAGCACGTGATCAGTGCATGATAGCCACGTGATCAGCGCCTCTCAGTCACGTGATCAGCGCCCCTCAGTCACGTGATCAGCGCCTCTCAGTCACGTGATCAGTGCCTCTCAGTCACGTGATCAGTGCATGCTCAGTCACGTGATCAGTGCCTCTCAGTCACGTGATCAGTGCATGCTCAGTCACGTGATCAGTGCATGCTCAGCCACGTGATCAGGGCCTGCTCAGTCACGTGATCAGGGTCTGCTGAATCAAGGGATTAGCGCTTGCTCAGCTGCATGCTTAATCCCTGCTCAGCTGCCTGACTCGTGCCTGATCAGCTGTGTGATTAGTCCCTGCTCAGCTGCGTGATTAGTGCCTGCTCAAGACCGGGTTAGGAGCCGGCTGAGTGACGTGATTAGAGTCTGCTTAGCCACTTCATTACAGTCTGCTCAGCTCCATGATTATTGCCTGCTAAGCTGCGTGATTCCTGCCTGCTCAGCTTCTTGATTATTGCCTGCTGAGCTGCGTGATTCCTGCTTGCTCAGCTCCATATTTATTGCCTGCTGAGCTGCGTGATTCCTGCCTGCTCAGCTTCTTGATTATTGCATGCTGAGCTGCGTGATTCCTGTTTGCTCAGCTCCATGATTATTGCCTGCTGAGCTGCGTGATTCCTGCTTGCTCAGCTCCATGATTTTTGCTTGCTGAGCTGCATAATAAGTGCCTGCTCAGTCCCCAGAGAGGAGCCGGCTGAATCACGTGATTAGAGTCTGCTTATCCAGTTCATTACAGCCTTCAGCTCCAATTATTATTGCCTGCTAAGTTGCGTGATTCCTGCCTGCTCAGGTCCGTGAGTATTGCCTGCTGAGTTGCGTGATTCCTGCCAGCTCAGCTCCATGATTATTGCCTGCTGAGCTGCGCGATTCCTGACTGCTAGCTTCTTGCTTATTGGCTGCTGAGCTGCCTGATTCCTGCCTGCTCTGCTTCTTGATTATTGCCTGCTGAGCTGCGTGATTCCTGCTTGCTCAGCTCCAGGATTATTGCCTGCTGAGCTGCGTGATTCGTGCCTGCTCAGCTCCTTGATTACTGTCTGCTGAGCTGCGTGATTCCTGCCTGCTCAGCTCCAGGAGTATTGTCTGCTGGGCTGCAAGATTCGTGTGTGCTCAGTCACGGGTGTCAAGCCTGCTGAGTCACGTGTTTAGAGTCTGCTTAGCCACTTAATGGCAGTCTGCTCAGCTCCTTGATTTTTGCCAGCTGAGCTGCGAGATTCGTGCCTGCTCAGCTCCTTGATCTTTGCCTGCTGAGCTGAGTGATTCCTGCCTGCTCAGCTCCATGAGTATTGCCTGCTGAGCTGCATGATTGGTGTCTGCTGAGCTGCACCATTTGTGTCTGCTGAGCTGCACCATTGGTGTCTGCTGAGCTGCCCAAATTGTGTCTGCTCAGTCACGGGTGTAGAGCCTGCTGCGTCACGTGTTTAGAGTCTGCTTAACCACTTCATTACAGTTTGCTCAGCTCCTTGACGATTTCCTGCTCCTCTCCGTGATTAGTGCCCTCTTAGCCAAGTGATTAGTGCCTGCTCAGCTCTTTGATTATTGCCTCCTGAAGCACGTGATCAGTGCATGATAGCCACGTGATCAGCGCCTCTCAGTCACGTGATCAGCGCCCCTCAGTCACGTGATCAGCGCCTCTCAGTCACGTGATCAGTGCCTCTCAGTCACGTGATCAGTGCATGCTCAGTCACGTGATCAGTGCCTCTCAGTCACGTGATCAGTGCATGCTCAGTCACGTGATCAGTGCATGCTCAGCCACGTGATCAGGGCCTGCTCAGTCACGTGATCAGGGTCTGCTGAATCAAGGGATTAGCGCTTGCTCAGCTGCATGCTTAATCCCTGCTCAGCTGCCTGACTCGTGCCTGATCAGCTGTGTGATTAGTCCCTGCTCAGCTGCGTGATTAGTGCCTGCTCAAGACCGGGTTAGGAGCCGGCTGAGTGACGTGATTAGAGTCTGCTTAGCCACTTCATTACAGTCTGCTCAGCTCCATGATTATTGCCTGCTAAGCTGCGTGATTCCTGCCTGCTCAGCTTCTTGATTATTGCCTGCTGAGCTGCGTGATTCCTGCTTGCTCAGCTCCATATTTATTGCCTGCTGAGCTGCGTGATTCCTGCCTGCTCAGCTTCTTGATTATTGCATGCTGAGCTGCGTGATTCCTGTTTGCTCAGCTCCATGATTATTGCCTGCTGAGCTGCGTGATTCCTGCTTGCTCAGCTCCATGATTTTTGCTTGCTGAGCTGCATAATAAGTGCCTGCTCAGTCCCCAGAGAGGAGCCGGCTGAATCACGTGATTAGAGTCTGCTTATCCAGTTCATTACAGCCTTCAGCTCCAATTATTATTGCCTGCTAAGTTGCGTGATTCCTGCCTGCTCAGGTCCGTGAGTATTGCCTGCTGAGTTGCGTGATTCCTGCCAGCTCAGCTCCATGATTATTGCCTGCTGAGCTGCGCGATTCCTGACTGCTAGCTTCTTGCTTATTGGCTGCTGAGCTGCCTGATTCCTGCCTGCTCTGCTTCTTGATTATTGCCTGCTGAGCTGCGTGATTCCTGCTTGCTCAGCTCCAGGATTATTGCCTGCTGAGCTGCGTGATTCGTGCCTGCTCAGCTCCTTGATTACTGTCTGCTGAGCTGCGTGATTCCTGCCTGCTCAGCTCCAGGAGTATTGTCTGCTGGGCTGCAAGATTCGTGTGTGCTCAGTCACGGGTGTCAAGCCTGCTGAGTCACGTGTTTAGAGTCTGCTTAGCCACTTAATGGCAGTCTGCTCAGCTCCTTGATTTTTGCCAGCTGAGCTGCGAGATTCGTGCCTGCTCAGCTCCTTGATCTTTGCCTGCTGAGCTGAGTGATTCCTGCCTGCTCAGCTCCATGAGTATTGCCTGCTGAGCTGCATGATTGGTGTCTGCTGAGCTGCACCATTTGTGTCTGCTGAGCTGCACCATTGGTGTCTGCTGAGCTGCCCAAATTGTGTCTGCTCAGTCACGGGTGTAGAGCCTGCTGCGTCACGTGTTTAGAGTCTGCTTAACCACTTCATTACAGTTTGCTCAGCTCCTTGACGATTTCCTGCTCCTCTCCGTGATTAGTGCCCTCTTAGCCAAGTGATTAGTGCCTGCTCAGCTCTTTGATTATTGCCTCCTGAAGCACGTGATCAGTGCATGATAGCCACGTGATCAGCGCCTCTCAGTCACGTGATCAGCGCCCCTCAGTCACGTGATCAGCGCCTCTCAGTCACGTGATCAGTGCCTCTCAGTCACGTGATCAGTGCATGCTCAGTCACGTGATCAGTGCCTCTCAGTCACGTGATCAGTGCATGCTCAGTCACGTGATCAGTGCATGCTCAGCCACGTGATCAGGGCCTGCTCAGTCACGTGATCAGGGTCTGCTGAATCAAGGGATTAGCGCTTGCTCAGCTGCATGCTTAATCCCTGCTCAGCTGCCTGACTCGTGCCTGATCAGCTGTGTGATTAGTCCCTGCTCAGCTGCGTGATTAGTGCCTGCTCAAGACCGGGTTAGGAGCCGGCTGAGTGACGTGATTAGAGTCTGCTTAGCCACTTCATTACAGTCTGCTCAGCTCCATGATTATTGCCTGCTAAGCTGCGTGATTCCTGCCTGCTCAGCTTCTTGATTATTGCCTGCTGAGCTGCGTGATTCCTGCTTGCTCAGCTCCATATTTATTGCCTGCTGAGCTGCGTGATTCCTGCCTGCTCAGCTTCTTGATTATTGCATGCTGAGCTGCGTGATTCCTGTTTGCTCAGCTCCATGATTATTGCCTGCTGAGCTGCGTGATTCCTGCTTGCTCAGCTCCATGATTTTTGCTTGCTGAGCTGCATAATAAGTGCCTGCTCAGTCCCCAGAGAGGAGCCGGCTGAATCACGTGATTAGAGTCTGCTTATCCAGTTCATTACAGCCTTCAGCTCCAATTATTATTGCCTGCTAAGTTGCGTGATTCCTGCCTGCTCAGGTCCGTGAGTATTGCCTGCTGAGTTGCGTGATTCCTGCCAGCTCAGCTCCATGATTATTGCCTGCTGAGCTGCGCGATTCCTGACTGCTAGCTTCTTGCTTATTGGCTGCTGAGCTGCCTGATTCCTGCCTGCTCTGCTTCTTGATTATTGCCTGCTGAGCTGCGTGATTCCTGCTTGCTCAGCTCCAGGATTATTGCCTGCTGAGCTGCGTGATTCGTGCCTGCTCAGCTCCTTGATTACTGTCTGCTGAGCTGCGTGATTCCTGCCTGCTCAGCTCCAGGAGTATTGTCTGCTGGGCTGCAAGATTCGTGTGTGCTCAGTCACGGGTGTCAAGCCTGCTGAGTCACGTGTTTAGAGTCTGCTTAGCCACTTAATGGCAGTCTGCTCAGCTCCTTGATTTTTGCCAGCTGAGCTGCGAGATTCGTGCCTGCTCAGCTCCTTGATCTTTGCCTGCTGAGCTGAGTGATTCCTGCCTGCTCAGCTCCATGAGTATTGCCTGCTGAGCTGCATGATTGGTGTCTGCTGAGCTGCACCATTTGTGTCTGCTGAGCTGCACCATTGGTGTCTGCTGAGCTGCCCAAATTGTGTCTGCTCAGTCACGGGTGTAGAGCCTGCTGCGTCACGTGTTTAGAGTCTGCTTAACCACTTCATTACAGTTTGCTCAGCTCCTTGACGATTTCCTGCTCCTCTCCGTGATTAGTGCCCTCTTAGCCAAGTGATTAGTGCCTGCTCAGCTCTTTGATTATTGCCTCCTGAAGCACGTGATCAGTGCATGATAGCCACGTGATCAGCGCCTCTCAGTCACGTGATCAGCGCCCCTCAGTCACGTGATCAGCGCCTCTCAGTCACGTGATCAGTGCCTCTCAGTCACGTGATCAGTGCATGCTCAGTCACGTGATCAGTGCCTCTCAGTCACGTGATCAGTGCATGCTCAGTCACGTGATCAGTGCATGCTCAGCCACGTGATCAGGGCCTGCTCAGTCACGTGATCAGGGTCTGCTGAATCAAGGGATTAGCGCTTGCTCAGCTGCATGCTTAATCCCTGCTCAGCTGCCTGACTCGTGCCTGATCAGCTGTGTGATTAGTCCCTGCTCAGCTGCGTGATTAGTGCCTGCTCAAGACCGGGTTAGGAGCCGGCTGAGTGACGTGATTAGAGTCTGCTTAGCCACTTCATTACAGTCTGCTCAGCTCCATGATTATTGCCTGCTAAGCTGCGTGATTCCTGCCTGCTCAGCTTCTTGATTATTGCCTGCTGAGCTGCGTGATTCCTGCTTGCTCAGCTCCATATTTATTGCCTGCTGAGCTGCGTGATTCCTGCCTGCTCAGCTTCTTGATTATTGCATGCTGAGCTGCGTGATTCCTGTTTGCTCAGCTCCATGATTATTGCCTGCTGAGCTGCGTGATTCCTGCTTGCTCAGCTCCATGATTTTTGCTTGCTGAGCTGCATAATAAGTGCCTGCTCAGTCCCCAGAGAGGAGCCGGCTGAATCACGTGATTAGAGTCTGCTTATCCAGTTCATTACAGCCTTCAGCTCCAATTATTATTGCCTGCTAAGTTGCGTGATTCCTGCCTGCTCAGGTCCGTGAGTATTGCCTGCTGAGTTGCGTGATTCCTGCCAGCTCAGCTCCATGATTATTGCCTGCTGAGCTGCGCGATTCCTGACTGCTAGCTTCTTGCTTATTGGCTGCTGAGCTGCCTGATTCCTGCCTGCTCTGCTTCTTGATTATTGCCTGCTGAGCTGCGTGATTCCTGCTTGCTCAGCTCCAGGATTATTGCCTGCTGAGCTGCGTGATTCGTGCCTGCTCAGCTCCTTGATTACTGTCTGCTGAGCTGCGTGATTCCTGCCTGCTCAGCTCCAGGAGTATTGTCTGCTGGGCTGCAAGATTCGTGTGTGCTCAGTCACGGGTGTCAAGCCTGCTGAGTCACGTGTTTAGAGTCTGCTTAGCCACTTAATGGCAGTCTGCTCAGCTCCTTGATTTTTGCCAGCTGAGCTGCGAGATTCCTGCCTGCTCAGCTCCATGAGTATTGCCTGCTGAGCTGCATGATTGGTGTCTGCTGAGCTGCACCATTTGTGTCTGCTGAGCTGCACCATTGGTGTCTGCTGAGCTGCCCAAATTGTGTCTGCTCAGTCACGGGTGTAGAGCCTGCTGCGTCACGTGTTTAGAGTCTGCTTAACCACTTCATTACAGTTTGCTCAGCTCCTTGACGATTTCCTGCTCCTCTCCGTGATTAGTGCCCTCTTAGCCAAGTGATTAGTGCCTGCTCAGCTCTTTGATTATTGCCTCCTGAAGCACGTGATCAGTGCATGATAGCCACGTGATCAGCGCCTCTCAGTCACGTGATCAGCGCCCTCAGTCACGTGATCAGCGCCTCTCAGTCACGTGATCAGTGCCTCTCAGTCACGTGATCAGTGCATGCTCAGTCACGTGATCAGTGCCTCTCAGTCACGTGATCAGTGCATGCTCAGTCACGTGATCAGTGCATGCTCAGCCACGTGATCAGGGCCTGCTCAGTCACGTGATCAGGGTCTGCTGAATCAAGGGATTAGCGCTTGCTCAGCTGCATGCTTAATCCCTGCTCAGCTGCCTGACTCGTGCCTGATCAGCTGTGTGATTAGTCCCTGCTCAGCTGCGTGATTAGTGCCTGCTCAAGACCGGGTTAGGAGCCGGCTGAGTGACGTGATTAGAGTCTGCTTAGCCACTTCATTACAGTCTGCTCAGCTCCATGATTATTGCCTGCTAAGCTGCGTGATTCCTGCCTGCTCAGCTTCTTGATTATTGCCTGCTGAGCTGCGTGATTCCTGCTTGCTCAGCTCCATATTTATTGCCTGCTGAGCTGCGTGATTCCTGCCTGCTCAGCTTCTTGATTATTGCATGCTGAGCTGCGTGATTCCTGTTTGCTCAGCTCCATGATTATTGCCTGCTGAGCTGCGTGATTCCTGCTTGCTCAGCTCCATGATTTTTGCTTGCTGAGCTGCATAATAAGTGCCTGCTCAGTCCCCAGAGAGGAGCCGGCTGAATCACGTGATTAGAGTCTGCTTATCCAGTTCATTACAGCCTTCAGCTCCAATTATTATTGCCTGCTAAGTTGCGTGATTCCTGCCTGCTCAGGTCCGTGAGTATTGCCTGCTGAGTTGCGTGATTCCTGCCAGCTCAGCTCCATGATTATTGCCTGCTGAGCTGCGCGATTCCTGACTGCTAGCTTCTTGCTTATTGGCTGCTGAGCTGCCTGATTCCTGCCTGCTCTGCTTCTTGATTATTGCCTGCTGAGCTGCGTGATTCCTGCTTGCTCAGCTCCAGGATTATTGCCTGCTGAGCTGCGTGATTCGTGCCTGCTCAGCTCCTTGATTACTGTCTGCTGAGCTGCGTGATTCCTGCCTGCTCAGCTCCAGGAGTATTGTCTGCTGGGCTGCAAGATTCGTGTGTGCTCAGTCACGGGTGTCAAGCCTGCTGAGTCACGTGTTTAGAGTCTGCTTAGCCACTTAATGGCAGTCTGCTCAGCTCCTTGATTTTTGCCAGCTGAGCTGCGAGATTCCTGCCTGCTCAGCTCCATGAGTATTGCCTGCTGAGCTGCATGATTGGTGTCTGCTGAGCTGCACCATTTGTGTCTGCTGAGCTGCACCATTGGTGTCTGCTGAGCTGCCCAAATTGTGTCTGCTCAGTCACGGGTGTAGAGCCTGCTGCGTCACGTGTTTAGAGTCTGCTTAACCACTTCATTACAGTTTGCTCAGCTCCTTGACGATTTCCTGCTCCTCTCCGTGATTAGTGCCCTCTTAGCCAAGTGATTAGTGCCTGCTCAGCTCTTTGATTATTGCCTCCTGAAGCACGTGATCAGTGCATGATAGCCACGTGATCAGCGCCTCTCAGTCACGTGATCAGCGCCCCTCAGTCACGTGATCAGCGCCTCTCAGTCACGTGATCAGTGCCTCTCAGTCACGTGATCAGTGCATGCTCAGTCACGTGATCAGTGCCTCTCAGTCACGTGATCAGTGCATGCTCAGTCACGTGATCAGTGCATGCTCAGCCACGTGATCAGGGCCTGCTCAGTCACGTGATCAGGGTCTGCTGAATCAAGGGATTAGCGCTTGCTCAGCTGCATGCTTAATCCCTGCTCAGCTGCCTGACTCGTGCCTGATCAGCTGTGTGATTAGTCCCTGCTCAGCTGCGTGATTAGTGCCTGCTCAAGACCGGGTTAGGAGCCGGCTGAGTGACGTGATTAGAGTCTGCTTAGCCACTTCATTACAGTCTGCTCAGCTCCATGATTATTGCCTGCTAAGCTGCGTGATTCCTGCCTGCTCAGCTTCTTGATTATTGCCTGCTGAGCTGCGTGATTCCTGCTTGCTCAGCTCCATATTTATTGCCTGCTGAGCTGCGTGATTCCTGCCTGCTCAGCTTCTTGATTATTGCATGCTGAGCTGCGTGATTCCTGTTTGCTCAGCTCCATGATTATTGCCTGCTGAGCTGCGTGATTCCTGCTTGCTCAGCTCCATGATTTTTGCTTGCTGAGCTGCATAATAAGTGCCTGCTCAGTCCCCAGAGAGGAGCCGGCTGAATCACGTGATTAGAGTCTGCTTATCCAGTTCATTACAGCCTTCAGCTCCAATTATTATTGCCTGCTAAGTTGCGTGATTCCTGCCTGCTCAGGTCCGTGAGTATTGCCTGCTGAGTTGCGTGATTCCTGCCAGCTCAGCTCCATGATTATTGCCTGCTGAGCTGCGCGATTCCTGACTGCTAGCTTCTTGCTTATTGGCTGCTGAGCTGCCTGATTCCTGCCTGCTCTGCTTCTTGATTATTGCCTGCTGAGCTGCGTGATTCCTGCTTGCTCAGCTCCAGGATTATTGCCTGCTGAGCTGCGTGATTCGTGCCTGCTCAGCTCCTTGATTACTGTCTGCTGAGCTGCGTGATTCCTGCCTGCTCAGCTCCAGGAGTATTGTCTGCTGGGCTGCAAGATTCGTGTGTGCTCAGTCACGGGTGTCAAGCCTGCTGAGTCACGTGTTTAGAGTCTGCTTAGCCACTTAATGGCAGTCTGCTCAGCTCCTTGATTTTTGCCAGCTGAGCTGCGAGATTCGTGCCTGCTCAGCTCCTTGATCTTTGCCTGCTGAGCTGAGTGATTCCTGCCTGCTCAGCTCCATGAGTATTGCCTGCTGAGCTGCATGATTGGTGTCTGCTGAGCTGCACCATTTGTGTCTGCTGAGCTGCACCATTGGTGTCTGCTGAGCTGCCCAAATTGTGTCTGCTCAGTCACGGGTGTAGAGCCTGCTGCGTCACGTGTTTAGAGTCTGCTTAACCACTTCATTACAGTTTGCTCAGCTCCTTGACGATTTCCTGCTCCTCTCCGTGATTAGTGCCCTCTTAGCCAAGTGATTAGTGCCTGCTCAGCTCTTTGATTATTGCCTCCTGAAGCACGTGATCAGTGCATGATAGCCACGTGATCAGCGCCTCTCAGTCACGTGATCAGCGCCCCTCAGTCACGTGATCAGCGCCTCTCAGTCACGTGATCAGTGCCTCTCAGTCACGTGATCAGTGCATGCTCAGTCACGTGATCAGTGCCTCTCAGTCACGTGATCAGTGCCTCTCAGTCACGTGATCAGTGCATGCTCAGTCACGTGATCAGTGCATGCTCAGCCACGTGATCAGGGCCTGCTCAGTCACGTGATCAGGGTCTGCTGAATCAAGGGATTAGCGCTTGCTCAGCTGCATGCTTAATCCCTGCTCAGCTGCCTGACTCGTGCCTGATCAGCTGTGTGATTAGTCCCTGCTCAGCTGCGTGATTAGTGCCTGCTCAAGACCGGGTTAGGAGCCGGCTGAGTGACGTGATTAGAGTCTGCTTAGCCACTTCATTACAGTCTGCTCAGCTCCATGATTATTGCCTGCTAAGCTGCGTGATTCCTGCCTGCTCAGCTTCTTGATTATTGCCTGCTGAGCTGCGTGATTCCTGCTTGCTCAGCTCCATATTTATTGCCTGCTGAGCTGCGTGATTCCTGCCTGCTCAGCTTCTTGATTATTGCATGCTGAGCTGCGTGATTCCTGTTTGCTCAGCTCCATGATTATTGCCTGCTGAGCTGCGTGATTCCTGCTTGCTCAGCTCCATGATTTTTGCTTGCTGAGCTGCATAATAAGTGCCTGCTCAGTCCCCAGAGAGGAGCCGGCTGAATCACGTGATTAGAGTCTGCTTATCCAGTTCATTACAGCCTTCAGCTCCAATTATTATTGCCTGCTAAGTTGCGTGATTCCTGCCTGCTCAGGTCCGTGAGTATTGCCTGCTGAGTTGCGTGATTCCTGCCAGCTCAGCTCCATGATTATTGCCTGCTGAGCTGCGCGATTCCTGACTGCTAGCTTCTTGCTTATTGGCTGCTGAGCTGCCTGATTCCTGCCTGCTCTGCTTCTTGATTATTGCCTGCTGAGCTGCGTGATTCCTGCTTGCTCAGCTCCAGGATTATTGCCTGCTGAGCTGCGTGATTCGTGCCTGCTCAGCTCCTTGATTACTGTCTGCTGAGCTGCGTGATTCCTGCCTGCTCAGCTCCAGGAGTATTGTCTGCTGGGCTGCAAGATTCGTGTGTGCTCAGTCACGGGTGTCAAGCCTGCTGAGTCACGTGTTTAGAGTCTGCTTAGCCACTTAATGGCAGTCTGCTCAGCTCCTTGATTTTGCCAGCTGAGCTGCGTGATTCCTGCCTGCTCAGCTCCATGAGTATTGCCTGCTGAGCTGCATGATTGGTGTCTGCTGAGCTGCACCATTTGTGTCTGCTGAGCTGCACCATTGGTGTCTGCTGAGCTGCCCAAATTGTGTCTGCTCAGTCACGGGTGTAGAGCCTGCTGCGTCACGTGTTTAGAGTCTGCTTAACCACTTCATTACAGTTTGCTCAGCTCCTTGACGATTTCCTGCTCCTCTCCGTGATTAGTGCCCTCTTAGCCAAGTGATTAGTGCCTGCTCAGCTCTTTGATTATTGCCTCCTGAAGCACGTGATCAGTGCATGATAGCCACGTGATCAGCGCCTCTCAGTCACGTGATCAGCGCCCCTCAGTCACGTGATCAGCGCCTCTCAGTCACGTGATCAGTGCCTCTCAGTCACGTGATCAGTGCATGCTCAGTCACGTGATCAGTGCCTCTCAGTCACGTGATCAGTGCATGCTCAGTCACGTGATCAGTGCATGCTCAGCCACGTGATCAGGGCCTGCTCAGTCACGTGATCAGGGTCTGCTGAATCAAGGGATTAGCGCTTGCTCAGCTGCATGCTTAATCCCTGCTCAGCTGCCTGACTCGTGCCTGATCAGCTGTGTGATTAGTCCCTGCTCAGCTGCGTGATTAGTGCCTGCTCAAGACCGGGTTAGGAGCCGGCTGAGTGACGTGATTAGAGTCTGCTTAGCCACTTCATTACAGTCTGCTCAGCTCCATGATTATTGCCTGCTAAGCTGCGTGATTCCTGCCTGCTCAGCTTCTTGATTATTGCCTGCTGAGCTGCGTGATTCCTGCTTGCTCAGCTCCATATTTATTGCCTGCTGAGCTGCGTGATTCCTGCCTGCTCAGCTTCTTGATTATTGCATGCTGAGCTGCGTGATTCCTGTTTGCTCAGCTCCATGATTATTGCCTGCTGAGCTGCGTGATTCCTGCTTGCTCAGCTCCATGATTTTTGCTTGCTGAGCTGCATAATAAGTGCCTGCTCAGTCCCCAGAGAGGAGCCGGCTGAATCACGTGATTAGAGTCTGCTTATCCAGTTCATTACAGCCTTCAGCTCCAATTATTATTGCCTGCTAAGTTGCGTGATTCCTGCCTGCTCAGGTCCGTGAGTATTGCCTGCTGAGTTGCGTGATTCCTGCCAGCTCAGCTCCATGATTATTGCCTGCTGAGCTGCGCGATTCCTGACTGCTAGCTTCTTGCTTATTGGCTGCTGAGCTGCCTGATTCCTGCCTGCTCTGCTTCTTGATTATTGCCTGCTGAGCTGCGTGATTCCTGCTTGCTCAGCTCCAGGATTATTGCCTGCTGAGCTGCGTGATTCGTGCCTGCTCAGCTCCTTGATTACTGTCTGCTGAGCTGCGTGATTCCTGCCTGCTCAGCTCCAGGAGTATTGTCTGCTGGGCTGCAAGATTCGTGTGTGCTCAGTCACGGGTGTCAAGCCTGCTGAGTCACGTGTTTAGAGTCTGCTTAGCCACTTAATGGCAGTCTGCTCAGCTCCTTGATTTTTGCCAGCTGAGCTGCGAGATTCCTGCCTGCTCAGCTCCATGAGTATTGCCTGCTGAGCTGCATGATTGGTGTCTGCTGAGCTGCACCATTTGTGTCTGCTGAGCTGCACCATTGGTGTCTGCTGAGCTGCCCAAATTGTGTCTGCTCAGTCACGGGTGTAGAGCCTGCTGCGTCACGTGTTTAGAGTCTGCTTAACCACTTCATTACAGTTTGCTCAGCTCCTTGACGATTTCCTGCTCCTCTCCGTGATTAGTGCCCTCTTAGCCAAGTGATTAGTGCCTGCTCAGCTCTTTGATTATTGCCTCCTGAAGCACGTGATCAGTGCATGATAGCCACGTGATCAGCGCCTCTCAGTCACGTGATCAGCGCCCCTCAGTCACGTGATCAGCGCCTCTCAGTCACGTGATCAGTGCCTCTCAGTCACGTGATCAGTGCATGCTCAGTCACGTGATCAGTGCCTCTCAGTCACGTGATCAGTGCATGCTCAGTCACGTGATCAGTGCATGCTCAGCCACGTGATCAGGGCCTGCTCAGTCACGTGATCAGGGTCTGCTGAATCAAGGGATTAGCGCTTGCTCAGCTGCATGCTTAATCCCTGCTCAGCTGCCTGACTCGTGCCTGATCAGCTGTGTGATTAGTCCCTGCTCAGCTGCGTGATTAGTGCCTGCTCAAGACCGGGTTAGGAGCCGGCTGAGTGACGTGATTAGAGTCTGCTTAGCCACTTCATTACAGTCTGCTCAGCTCCATGATTATTGCCTGCTAAGCTGCGTGATTCCTGCCTGCTCAGCTTCTTGATTATTGCCTGCTGAGCTGCGTGATTCCTGCTTGCTCAGCTCCATATTTATTGCCTGCTGAGCTGCGTGATTCCTGCCTGCTCAGCTTCTTGATTATTGCATGCTGAGCTGCGTGATTCCTGTTTGCTCAGCTCCATGATTATTGCCTGCTGAGCTGCGTGATTCCTGCTTGCTCAGCTCCATGATTTTTGCTTGCTGAGCTGCATAATAAGTGCCTGCTCAGTCCCCAGAGAGGAGCCGGCTGAATCACGTGATTAGAGTCTGCTTATCCAGTTCATTACAGCCTTCAGCTCCAATTATTATTGCCTGCTAAGTTGCGTGATTCCTGCCTGCTCAGGTCCGTGAGTATTGCCTGCTGAGTTGCGTGATTCCTGCCAGCTCAGCTCCATGATTATTGCCTGCTGAGCTGCGCGATTCCTGACTGCTAGCTTCTTGCTTATTGGCTGCTGAGCTGCCTGATTCCTGCCTGCTCTGCTTCTTGATTATTGCCTGCTGAGCTGCGTGATTCCTGCTTGCTCAGCTCCAGGATTATTGCCTGCTGAGCTGCGTGATTCGTGCCTGCTCAGCTCCTTGATTACTGTCTGCTGAGCTGCGTGATTCCTGCCTGCTCAGCTCCAGGAGTATTGTCTGCTGGGCTGCAAGATTCGTGTGTGCTCAGTCACGGGTGTCAAGCCTGCTGAGTCACGTGTTTAGAGTCTGCTTAGCCACTTAATGGCAGTCTGCTCAGCTCCTTGATTTTTGCCAGCTGAGCTGCGAGATTCGTGCCTGCTCAGCTCCTTGATCTTTGCCTGCTGAGCTGAGTGATTCCTGCCTGCTCAGCTCCATGAGTATTGCCTGCTGAGCTGCATGATTGGTGTCTGCTGAGCTGCACCATTTGTGTCTGCTGAGCTGCACCATTGGTGTCTGCTGAGCTGCCCAAATTGTGTCTGCTCAGTCACGGGTGTAGAGCCTGCTGCGTCACGTGTTTAGAGTCTGCTTAACCACTTCATTACAGTTTGCTCAGCTCCTTGACGATTTCCTGCTCCTCTCCGTGATTAGTGCCCTCTTAGCCAAGTGATTAGTGCCTGCTCAGCTCTTTGATTATTGCCTCCTGAAGCACGTGATCAGTGCATGATAGCCACGTGATCAGCGCCTCTCAGTCACGTGATCAGCGCCCCTCAGTCACGTGATCAGCGCCTCTCAGTCACGTGATCAGTGCCTCTCAGTCACGTGATCAGTGCATGCTCAGTCACGTGATCAGTGCCTCTCAGTCACGTGATCAGTGCCTCTCAGTCACGTGATCAGTGCATGCTCAGTCACGTGATCAGTGCATGCTCAGCCACGTGATCAGGGCCTGCTCAGTCACGTGATCAGGGTCTGCTGAATCAAGGGATTAGCGCTTGCTCAGCTGCATGCTTAATCCCTGCTCAGCTGCCTGACTCGTGCCTGATCAGCTGTGTGATTAGTCCCTGCTCAGCTGCGTGATTAGTGCCTGCTCAAGACCGGGTTAGGAGCCGGCTGAGTGACGTGATTAGAGTCTGCTTAGCCACTTCATTACAGTCTGCTCAGCTCCATGATTATTGCCTGCTAAGCTGCGTGATTCCTGCCTGCTCAGCTTCTTGATTATTGCCTGCTGAGCTGCGTGATTCCTGCTTGCTCAGCTCCATATTTATTGCCTGCTGAGCTGCGTGATTCCTGCCTGCTCAGCTTCTTGATTATTGCATGCTGAGCTGCGTGATTCCTGTTTGCTCAGCTCCATGATTATTGCCTGCTGAGCTGCGTGATTCCTGCTTGCTCAGCTCCATGATTTTTGCTTGCTGAGCTGCATAATAAGTGCCTGCTCAGTCCCCAGAGAGGAGCCGGCTGAATCACGTGATTAGAGTCTGCTTATCCAGTTCATTACAGCCTTCAGCTCCAATTATTATTGCCTGCTAAGTTGCGTGATTCCTGCCTGCTCAGGTCCGTGAGTATTGCCTGCTGAGTTGCGTGATTCCTGCCAGCTCAGCTCCATGATTATTGCCTGCTGAGCTGCGCGATTCCTGACTGCTAGCTTCTTGCTTATTGGCTGCTGAGCTGCCTGATTCCTGCCTGCTCTGCTTCTTGATTATTGCCTGCTGAGCTGCGTGATTCCTGCTTGCTCAGCTCCAGGATTATTGCCTGCTGAGCTGCGTGATTCGTGCCTGCTCAGCTCCTTGATTACTGTCTGCTGAGCTGCGTGATTCCTGCCTGCTCAGCTCCAGGAGTATTGTCTGCTGGGCTGCAAGATTCGTGTGTGCTCAGTCACGGGTGTCAAGCCTGCTGAGTCACGTGTTTAGAGTCTGCTTAGCCACTTAATGGCAGTCTGCTCAGCTCCTTGATTTTTGCCAGCTGAGCTGCGAGATTCCTGCCTGCTCAGCTCCATGAGTATTGCCTGCTGAGCTGCATGATTGGTGTCTGCTGAGCTGCACCATTTGTGTCTGCTGAGCTGCACCATTGGTGTCTGCTGAGCTGCCCAAATTGTGTCTGCTCAGTCACGGGTGTAGAGCCTGCTGCGTCACGTGTTTAGAGTCTGCTTAACCACTTCATTACAGTTTGCTCAGCTCCTTGACGATTTCCTGCTCCTCTCCGTGATTAGTGCCCTCTTAGCCAAGTGATTAGTGCCTGCTCAGCTCTTTGATTATTGCCTCCTGAAGCACGTGATCAGTGCATGATAGCCACGTGATCAGCGCCTCTCAGTCACGTGATCAGCGCCCCTCAGTCACGTGATCAGCGCCTCTCAGTCACGTGATCAGTGCCTCTCAGTCACGTGATCAGTGCATGCTCAGTCACGTGATCAGTGCCTCTCAGTCACGTGATCAGTGCATGCTCAGTCACGTGATCAGTGCATGCTCAGCCACGTGATCAGGGCCTGCTCAGTCACGTGATCAGGGTCTGCTGAATCAAGGGATTAGCGCTTGCTCAGCTGCATGCTTAATCCCTGCTCAGCTGCCTGACTCGTGCCTGATCAGCTGTGTGATTAGTCCCTGCTCAGCTGCGTGATTAGTGCCTGCTCAAGACCGGGTTAGGAGCCGGCTGAGTGACGTGATTAGAGTCTGCTTAGCCACTTCATTACAGTCTGCTCAGCTCCATGATTATTGCCTGCTAAGCTGCGTGATTCCTGCCTGCTCAGCTTCTTGATTATTGCCTGCTGAGCTGCGTGATTCCTGCTTGCTCAGCTCCATATTTATTGCCTGCTGAGCTGCGTGATTCCTGCCTGCTCAGCTTCTTGATTATTGCATGCTGAGCTGCGTGATTCCTGTTTGCTCAGCTCCATGATTATTGCCTGCTGAGCTGCGTGATTCCTGCTTGCTCAGCTCCATGATTTTTGCTTGCTGAGCTGCATAATAAGTGCCTGCTCAGTCCCCAGAGAGGAGCCGGCTGAATCACGTGATTAGAGTCTGCTTATCCAGTTCATTACAGCCTTCAGCTCCAATTATTATTGCCTGCTAAGTTGCGTGATTCCTGCCTGCTCAGGTCCGTGAGTATTGCCTGCTGAGTTGCGTGATTCCTGCCAGCTCAGCTCCATGATTATTGCCTGCTGAGCTGCGCGATTCCTGACTGCTAGCTTCTTGCTTATTGGCTGCTGAGCTGCCTGATTCCTGCCTGCTCTGCTTCTTGATTATTGCCTGCTGAGCTGCGTGATTCCTGCTTGCTCAGCTCCAGGATTATTGCCTGCTGAGCTGCGTGATTCGTGCCTGCTCAGCTCCTTGATTACTGTCTGCTGAGCTGCGTGATTCCTGCCTGCTCAGCTCCAGGAGTATTGTCTGCTGGGCTGCAAGATTCGTGTGTGCTCAGTCACGGGTGTCAAGCCTGCTGAGTCACGTGTTTAGAGTCTGCTTAGCCACTTAATGGCAGTCTGCTCAGCTCCTTGATTTTTGCCAGCTGAGCTGCGAGATTCCTGCCTGCTCAGCTCCATGAGTATTGCCTGCTGAGCTGCATGATTGGTGTCTGCTGAGCTGCACCATTTGTGTCTGCTGAGCTGCACCATTGGTGTCTGCTGAGCTGCCCAAATTGTGTCTGCTCAGTCACGGGTGTAGAGCCTGCTGCGTCACGTGTTTAGAGTCTGCTTAACCACTTCATTACAGTTTGCTCAGCTCCTTGACGATTTCCTGCTCCTCTCCGTGATTAGTGCCCTCTTAGCCAAGTGATTAGTGCCTGCTCAGCTCTTTGATTATTGCCTCCTGAAGCACGTGATCAGTGCATGATAGCCACGTGATCAGCGCCTCTCAGTCACGTGATCAGCGCCCCTCAGTCACGTGATCAGCGCCTCTCAGTCACGTGATCAGTGCCTCTCAGTCACGTGATCAGTGCATGCTCAGTCACGTGATCAGTGCCTCTCAGTCACGTGATCAGTGCATGCTCAGTCACGTGATCAGTGCATGCTCAGCCACGTGATCAGGGCCTGCTCAGTCACGTGATCAGGGTCTGCTGAATCAAGGGATTAGCGCTTGCTCAGCTGCATGCTTAATCCCTGCTCAGCTGCCTGACTCGTGCCTGATCAGCTGTGTGATTAGTCCCTGCTCAGCTGCGTGATTAGTGCCTGCTCAAGACCGGGTTAGGAGCCGGCTGAGTGACGTGATTAGAGTCTGCTTAGCCACTTCATTACAGTCTGCTCAGCTCCATGATTATTGCCTGCTAAGCTGCGTGATTCCTGCCTGCTCAGCTTCTTGATTATTGCCTGCTGAGCTGCGTGATTCCTGCTTGCTCAGCTCCATATTTATTGCCTGCTGAGCTGCGTGATTCCTGCCTGCTCAGCTTCTTGATTATTGCATGCTGAGCTGCGTGATTCCTGTTTGCTCAGCTCCATGATTATTGCCTGCTGAGCTGCGTGATTCCTGCTTGCTCAGCTCCATGATTTTTGCTTGCTGAGCTGCATAATAAGTGCCTGCTCAGTCCCCAGAGAGGAGCCGGCTGAATCACGTGATTAGAGTCTGCTTATCCAGTTCATTACAGCCTTCAGCTCCAATTATTATTGCCTGCTAAGTTGCGTGATTCCTGCCTGCTCAGGTCCGTGAGTATTGCCTGCTGAGTTGCGTGATTCCTGCCAGCTCAGCTCCATGATTATTGCCTGCTGAGCTGCGCGATTCCTGACTGCTAGCTTCTTGCTTATTGGCTGCTGAGCTGCCTGATTCCTGCCTGCTCTGCTTCTTGATTATTGCCTGCTGAGCTGCGTGATTCCTGCTTGCTCAGCTCCAGGATTATTGCCTGCTGAGCTGCGTGATTCGTGCCTGCTCAGCTCCTTGATTACTGTCTGCTGAGCTGCGTGATTCCTGCCTGCTCAGCTCCAGGAGTATTGTCTGCTGGGCTGCAAGATTCGTGTGTGCTCAGTCACGGGTGTCAAGCCTGCTGAGTCACGTGTTTAGAGTCTGCTTAGCCACTTAATGGCAGTCTGCTCAGCTCCTTGATTTTTGCCAGCTGAGCTGCGAGATTCCTGCCTGCTCAGCTCCATGAGTATTGCCTGCTGAGCTGCATGATTGGTGTCTGCTGAGCTGCACCATTTGTGTCTGCTGAGCTGCACCATTGGTGTCTGCTGAGCTGCCCAAATTGTGTCTGCTCAGTCACGGGTGTAGAGCCTGCTGCGTCACGTGTTTAGAGTCTGCTTAACCACTTCATTACAGTTTGCTCAGCTCCTTGACGATTTCCTGCTCCTCTCCGTGATTAGTGCCCTCTTAGCCAAGTGATTAGTGCCTGCTCAGCTCTTTGATTATTGCCTCCTGAAGCACGTGATCAGTGCATGATAGCCACGTGATCAGCGCCTCTCAGTCACGTGATCAGCGCCCCTCAGTCACGTGATCAGCGCCTCTCAGTCACGTGATCAGTGCCTCTCAGTCACGTGATCAGTGCATGCTCAGTCACGTGATCAGTGCCTCTCAGTCACGTGATCAGTGCCTGCTCAGTCACGTGATCAGTGCATGCTCAGCCACGTGATCAGGGCCTGCTCAGTCACGTGATCAGGGTCTGCTGAATCAAGGGATTAGCGCTTGCTCAGCTGCATGCTTAATCCCTGCTCAGCTGCCTGACTCGTGCCTGATCAGCTGTGTGATTAGTCCCTGCTCAGCTGCGTGATTAGTGCCTGCTCAAGACCGGGTTAGGAGCCGGCTGAGTGACGTGATTAGAGTCTGCTTAGCCACTTCATTACAGTCTGCTCAGCTCCATGATTATTGCCTGCTAAGCTGCGTGATTCCTGCCTGCTCAGCTTCTTGATTATTGCCTGCTGAGCTGCGTGATTCCTGCTTGCTCAGCTCCATATTTATTGCCTGCTGAGCTGCGTGATTCCTGCCTGCTCAGCTTCTTGATTATTGCATGCTGAGCTGCGTGATTCCTGTTTGCTCAGCTCCATGATTATTGCCTGCTGAGCTGCGTGATTCCTGCTTGCTCAGCTCCATGATTTTTGCTTGCTGAGCTGCATAATAAGTGCCTGCTCAGTCCCCAGAGAGGAGCCGGCTGAATCACGTGATTAGAGTCTGCTTATCCAGTTCATTACAGCCTTCAGCTCCAATTATTATTGCCTGCTAAGTTGCGTGATTCCTGCCTGCTCAGGTCCGTGAGTATTGCCTGCTGAGTTGCGTGATTCCTGCCAGCTCAGCTCCATGATTATTGCCTGCTGAGCTGCGCGATTCCTGACTGCTAGCTTCTTGCTTATTGGCTGCTGAGCTGCCTGATTCCTGCCTGCTCTGCTTCTTGATTATTGCCTGCTGAGCTGCGTGATTCCTGCTTGCTCAGCTCCAGGATTATTGCCTGCTGAGCTGCGTGATTCGTGCCTGCTCAGCTCCTTGATTACTGTCTGCTGAGCTGCGTGATTCCTGCCTGCTCAGCTCCAGGAGTATTGTCTGCTGGGCTGCAAGATTCGTGTGTGCTCAGTCACGGGTGTCAAGCCTGCTGAGTCACGTGTTTAGAGTCTGCTTAGCCACTTAATGGCAGTCTGCTCAGCTCCTTGATTTTTGCCAGCTGAGCTGCGAGATTCGTGCCTGCTCAGCTCCTTGATCTTTGCCTGCTGAGCTGAGTGATTCCTGCCTGCTCAGCTCCATGAGTATTGCCTGCTGAGCTGCATGATTGGTGTCTGCTGAGCTGCACCATTTGTGTCTGCTGAGCTGCACCATTGGTGTCTGCTGAGCTGCCCAAATTGTGTCTGCTCAGTCACGGGTGTAGAGCCTGCTGCGTCACGTGTTTAGAGTCTGCTTAACCACTTCATTACAGTTTGCTCAGCTCCTTGACGATTTCCTGCTCCTCTCCGTGATTAGTGCCCTCTTAGCCAAGTGATTAGTGCCTGCTCAGCTCTTTGATTATTGCCTCCTGAAGCACGTGATCAGTGCATGATAGCCACGTGATCAGCGCCTCTCAGTCACGTGATCAGCGCCCCTCAGTCACGTGATCAGCGCCTCTCAGTCACGTGATCAGTGCCTCTCAGTCACGTGATCAGTGCATGCTCAGTCACGTGATCAGTGCCTCTCAGTCACGTGATCAGTGCCTCTCAGTCACGTGATCAGTGCATGCTCAGTCACGTGATCAGTGCATGCTCAGCCACGTGATCAGGGCCTGCTCAGTCACGTGATCAGGGTCTGCTGAATCAAGGGATTAGCGCTTGCTCAGCTGCATGCTTAATCCCTGCTCAGCTGCCTGACTCGTGCCTGATCAGCTGTGTGATTAGTCCCTGCTCAGCTGCGTGATTAGTGCCTGCTCAAGACCGGGTTAGGAGCCGGCTGAGTGACGTGATTAGAGTCTGCTTAGCCACTTCATTACAGTCTGCTCAGCTCCATGATTATTGCCTGCTAAGCTGCGTGATTCCTGCCTGCTCAGCTTCTTGATTATTGCCTGCTGAGCTGCGTGATTCCTGCTTGCTCAGCTCCATATTTATTGCCTGCTGAGCTGCGTGATTCCTGCCTGCTCAGCTTCTTGATTATTGCATGCTGAGCTGCGTGATTCCTGTTTGCTCAGCTCCATGATTATTGCCTGCTGAGCTGCGTGATTCCTGCTTGCTCAGCTCCATGATTTTTGCTTGCTGAGCTGCATAATAAGTGCCTGCTCAGTCCCCAGAGAGGAGCCGGCTGAATCACGTGATTAGAGTCTGCTTATCCAGTTCATTACAGCCTTCAGCTCCAATTATTATTGCCTGCTAAGTTGCGTGATTCCTGCCTGCTCAGGTCCGTGAGTATTGCCTGCTGAGTTGCGTGATTCCTGCCAGCTCAGCTCCATGATTATTGCCTGCTGAGCTGCGCGATTCCTGACTGCTAGCTTCTTGCTTATTGGCTGCTGAGCTGCCTGATTCCTGCCTGCTCTGCTTCTTGATTATTGCCTGCTGAGCTGCGTGATTCCTGCTTGCTCAGCTCCAGGATTATTGCCTGCTGAGCTGCGTGATTCGTGCCTGCTCAGCTCCTTGATTACTGTCTGCTGAGCTGCGTGATTCCTGCCTGCTCAGCTCCAGGAGTATTGTCTGCTGGGCTGCAAGATTCGTGTGTGCTCAGTCACGGGTGTCAAGCCTGCTGAGTCACGTGTTTAGAGTCTGCTTAGCCACTTAATGGCAGTCTGCTCAGCTCCTTGATTTTTGCCAGCTGAGCTGCGAGATTCCTGCCTGCTCAGCTCCATGAGTATTGCCTGCTGAGCTGCACCATTGGTGTCTGCTGAGCTGCCCAAATTGTGTCTGCTCAGTCACGGGTGTAGAGCCTGCTGCGTCACGTGTTTAGAGTCTGCTTAACCACTTCATTACAGTTTGCTCAGCTCCTTGACGATTTCCTGCTCCTCTCCGTGATTAGTGCCCTCTTAGCCAAGTGATTAGTGCCTGCTCAGCTCTTTGATTATTGCCTCCTGAAGCACGTGATCAGTGCATGATAGCCACGTGATCAGCGCCTCTCAGTCACGTGATCAGCGCCCCTCAGTCACGTGATCAGCGCCTCTCAGTCACGTGATCAGTGCCTCTCAGTCACGTGATCAGTGCATGCTCAGTCACGTGATCAGTGCCTCTCAGTCACGTGATCAGTGCATGCTCAGTCACGTGATCAGTGCATGCTCAGCCACGTGATCAGGGCCTGCTCAGTCACGTGATCAGGGTCTGCTGAATCAAGGGATTAGCGCTTGCTCAGCTGCATGCTTAATCCCTGCTCAGCTGCCTGACTCGTGCCTGATCAGCTGTGTGATTAGTCCCTGCTCAGCTGCGTGATTAGTGCCTGCTCAAGACCGGGTTAGGAGCCGGCTGAGTGACGTGATTAGAGTCTGCTTAGCCACTTCATTACAGTCTGCTCAGCTCCATGATTATTGCCTGCTAAGCTGCGTGATTCCTGCCTGCTCAGCTTCTTGATTATTGCCTGCTGAGCTGCGTGATTCCTGCTTGCTCAGCTCCATATTTATTGCCTGCTGAGCTGCGTGATTCCTGCCTGCTCAGCTTCTTGATTATTGCATGCTGAGCTGCGTGATTCCTGTTTGCTCAGCTCCATGATTATTGCCTGCTGAGCTGCGTGATTCCTGCTTGCTCAGCTCCATGATTTTTGCTTGCTGAGCTGCATAATAAGTGCCTGCTCAGTCCCCAGAGAGGAGCCGGCTGAATCACGTGATTAGAGTCTGCTTATCCAGTTCATTACAGCCTTCAGCTCCAATTATTATTGCCTGCTAAGTTGCGTGATTCCTGCCTGCTCAGGTCCGTGAGTATTGCCTGCTGAGTTGCGTGATTCCTGCCAGCTCAGCTCCATGATTATTGCCTGCTGAGCTGCGCGATTCCTGACTGCTAGCTTCTTGCTTATTGGCTGCTGAGCTGCCTGATTCCTGCCTGCTCTGCTTCTTGATTATTGCCTGCTGAGCTGCGTGATTCCTGCTTGCTCAGCTCCAGGATTATTGCCTGCTGAGCTGCGTGATTCGTGCCTGCTCAGCTCCTTGATTACTGTCTGCTGAGCTGCGTGATTCCTGCCTGCTCAGCTCCAGGAGTATTGTCTGCTGGGCTGCAAGATTCGTGTGTGCTCAGTCACGGGTGTCAAGCCTGCTGAGTCACGTGTTTAGAGTCTGCTTAGCCACTTAATGGCAGTCTGCTCAGCTCCTTGATTTTTGCCAGCTGAGCTGCGAGATTCCTGCCTGCTCAGCTCCATGAGTATTGCCTGCTGAGCTGCATGATTGGTGTCTGCTGAGCTGCACCATTTGTGTCTGCTGAGCTGCACCATTGGTGTCTGCTGAGCTGCCCAAATTGTGTCTGCTCAGTCACGGGTGTAGAGCCTGCTGCGTCACGTGTTTAGAGTCTGCTTAACCACTTCATTACAGTTTGCTCAGCTCCTTGACGATTTCCTGCTCCTCTCCGTGATTAGTGCCCTCTTAGCCAAGTGATTAGTGCCTGCTCAGCTCTTTGATTATTGCCTCCTGAAGCACGTGATCAGTGCATGATAGCCACGTGATCAGCGCCTCTCAGTCACGTGATCAGCGCCCTCAGTCACGTGATCAGCGCCTCTCAGTCACGTGATCAGTGCCTCTCAGTCACGTGATCAGTGCATGCTCAGTCACGTGATCAGTGCCTCTCAGTCACGTGATCAGTGCATGCTCAGTCACGTGATCAGTGCATGCTCAGCCACGTGATCAGGGCCTGCTCAGTCACGTGATCAGGGTCTGCTGAATCAAGGGATTAGCGCTTGCTCAGCTGCATGCTTAATCCCTGCTCAGCTGCCTGACTCGTGCCTGATCAGCTGTGTGATTAGTCCCTGCTCAGCTGCGTGATTAGTGCCTGCTCAAGACCGGGTTAGGAGCCGGCTGAGTGACGTGATTAGAGTCTGCTTAGCCACTTCATTACAGTCTGCTCAGCTCCATGATTATTGCCTGCTAAGCTGCGTGATTCCTGCCTGCTCAGCTTCTTGATTATTGCCTGCTGAGCTGCGTGATTCCTGCTTGCTCAGCTCCATATTTATTGCCTGCTGAGCTGCGTGATTCCTGCCTGCTCAGCTTCTTGATTATTGCATGCTGAGCTGCGTGATTCCTGTTTGCTCAGCTCCATGATTATTGCCTGCTGAGCTGCGTGATTCCTGCTTGCTCAGCTCCATGATTTTTGCTTGCTGAGCTGCATAATAAGTGCCTGCTCAGTCCCCAGAGAGGAGCCGGCTGAATCACGTGATTAGAGTCTGCTTATCCAGTTCATTACAGCCTTCAGCTCCAATTATTATTGCCTGCTAAGTTGCGTGATTCCTGCCTGCTCAGGTCCGTGAGTATTGCCTGCTGAGTTGCGTGATTCCTGCCAGCTCAGCTCCATGATTATTGCCTGCTGAGCTGCGCGATTCCTGACTGCTAGCTTCTTGCTTATTGGCTGCTGAGCTGCCTGATTCCTGCCTGCTCTGCTTCTTGATTATTGCCTGCTGAGCTGCGTGATTCCTGCTTGCTCAGCTCCAGGATTATTGCCTGCTGAGCTGCGTGATTCGTGCCTGCTCAGCTCCTTGATTACTGTCTGCTGAGCTGCGTGATTCCTGCCTGCTCAGCTCCAGGAGTATTGTCTGCTGGGCTGCAAGATTCGTGTGTGCTCAGTCACGGGTGTCAAGCCTGCTGAGTCACGTGTTTAGAGTCTGCTTAGCCACTTAATGGCAGTCTGCTCAGCTCCTTGATTTTTGCCAGCTGAGCTGCGAGATTCCTGCCTGCTCAGCTCCATGAGTATTGCCTGCTGAGCTGCATGATTGGTGTCTGCTGAGCTGCACCATTTGTGTCTGCTGAGCTGCACCATTGGTGTCTGCTGAGCTGCCCAAATTGTGTCTGCTCAGTCACGGGTGTAGAGCCTGCTGCGTCACGTGTTTAGAGTCTGCTTAACCACTTCATTACAGTTTGCTCAGCTCCTTGACGATTTCCTGCTCCTCTCCGTGATTAGTGCCCTCTTAGCCAAGTGATTAGTGCCTGCTCAGCTCTTTGATTATTGCCTCCTGAAGCACGTGATCAGTGCATGATAGCCACGTGATCAGCGCCTCTCAGTCACGTGATCAGCGCCCCTCAGTCACGTGATCAGCGCCTCTCAGTCACGTGATCAGTGCCTCTCAGTCACGTGATCAGTGCATGCTCAGTCACGTGATCAGTGCCTCTCAGTCACGTGATCAGTGCATGCTCAGTCACGTGATCAGTGCATGCTCAGCCACGTGATCAGGGCCTGCTCAGTCACGTGATCAGGGTCTGCTGAATCAAGGGATTAGCGCTTGCTCAGCTGCATGCTTAATCCCTGCTCAGCTGCCTGACTCGTGCCTGATCAGCTGTGTGATTAGTCCCTGCTCAGCTGCGTGATTAGTGCCTGCTCAAGACCGGGTTAGGAGCCGGCTGAGTGACGTGATTAGAGTCTGCTTAGCCACTTCATTACAGTCTGCTCAGCTCCATGATTATTGCCTGCTAAGCTGCGTGATTCCTGCCTGCTCAGCTTCTTGATTATTGCCTGCTGAGCTGCGTGATTCCTGCTTGCTCAGCTCCATATTTATTGCCTGCTGAGCTGCGTGATTCCTGCCTGCTCAGCTTCTTGATTATTGCATGCTGAGCTGCGTGATTCCTGTTTGCTCAGCTCCATGATTATTGCCTGCTGAGCTGCGTGATTCCTGCTTGCTCAGCTCCATGATTTTTGCTTGCTGAGCTGCATAATAAGTGCCTGCTCAGTCCCCAGAGAGGAGCCGGCTGAATCACGTGATTAGAGTCTGCTTATCCAGTTCATTACAGCCTTCAGCTCCAATTATTATTGCCTGCTAAGTTGCGTGATTCCTGCCTGCTCAGGTCCGTGAGTATTGCCTGCTGAGTTGCGTGATTCCTGCCAGCTCAGCTCCATGATTATTGCCTGCTGAGCTGCGCGATTCCTGACTGCTAGCTTCTTGCTTATTGGCTGCTGAGCTGCCTGATTCCTGCCTGCTCTGCTTCTTGATTATTGCCTGCTGAGCTGCGTGATTCCTGCTTGCTCAGCTCCAGGATTATTGCCTGCTGAGCTGCGTGATTCGTGCCTGCTCAGCTCCTTGATTACTGTCTGCTGAGCTGCGTGATTCCTGCCTGCTCAGCTCCAGGAGTATTGTCTGCTGGGCTGCAAGATTCGTGTGTGCTCAGTCACGGGTGTCAAGCCTGCTGAGTCACGTGTTTAGAGTCTGCTTAGCCACTTAATGGCAGTCTGCTCAGCTCCTTGATTTTTGCCAGCTGAGCTGCGAGATTCCTGCCTGCTCAGCTCCATGAGTATTGCCTGCTGAGCTGCATGATTGGTGTCTGCTGAGCTGCACCATTTGTGTCTGCTGAGCTGCACCATTGGTGTCTGCTGAGCTGCCCAAATTGTGTCTGCTCAGTCACGGGTGTAGAGCCTGCTGCGTCACGTGTTTAGAGTCTGCTTAACCACTTCATTACAGTTTGCTCAGCTCCTTGACGATTTCCTGCTCCTCTCCGTGATTAGTGCCCTCTTAGCCAAGTGATTAGTGCCTGCTCAGCTCTTTGATTATTGCCTCCTGAAGCACGTGATCAGTGCATGATAGCCACGTGATCAGCGCCTCTCAGTCACGTGATCAGCGCCTCAGTCACGTGATCAGCGCCTCTCAGTCACGTGATCAGTGCCTCTCAGTCACGTGATCAGTGCATGCTCAGTCACGTGATCAGTGCCTCTCAGTCACGTGATCAGTGCATGCTCAGTCACGTGATCAGTGCATGCTCAGCCACGTGATCAGGGCCTGCTCAGTCACGTGATCAGGGTCTGCTGAATCAAGGGATTAGCGCTTGCTCAGCTGCATGCTTAATCCCTGCTCAGCTGCCTGACTCGTGCCTGATCAGCTGTGTGATTAGTCCCTGCTCAGCTGCGTGATTAGTGCCTGCTCAAGACCGGGTTAGGAGCCGGCTGAGTGACGTGATTAGAGTCTGCTTAGCCACTTCATTACAGTCTGCTCAGCTCCATGATTATTGCCTGCTAAGCTGCGTGATTCCTGCCTGCTCAGCTTCTTGATTATTGCCTGCTGAGCTGCGTGATTCCTGCTTGCTCAGCTCCATATTTATTGCCTGCTGAGCTGCGTGATTCCTGCCTGCTCAGCTTCTTGATTATTGCATGCTGAGCTGCGTGATTCCTGTTTGCTCAGCTCCATGATTATTGCCTGCTGAGCTGCGTGATTCCTGCTTGCTCAGCTCCATGATTTTTGCTTGCTGAGCTGCATAATAAGTGCCTGCTCAGTCCCCAGAGAGGAGCCGGCTGAATCACGTGATTAGAGTCTGCTTATCCAGTTCATTACAGCCTTCAGCTCCAATTATTATTGCCTGCTAAGTTGCGTGATTCCTGCCTGCTCAGGTCCGTGAGTATTGCCTGCTGAGTTGCGTGATTCCTGCCAGCTCAGCTCCATGATTATTGCCTGCTGAGCTGCGCGATTCCTGACTGCTAGCTTCTTGCTTATTGGCTGCTGAGCTGCCTGATTCCTGCCTGCTCTGCTTCTTGATTATTGCCTGCTGAGCTGCGTGATTCCTGCTTGCTCAGCTCCAGGATTATTGCCTGCTGAGCTGCGTGATTCGTGCCTGCTCAGCTCCTTGATTACTGTCTGCTGAGCTGCGTGATTCCTGCCTGCTCAGCTCCAGGAGTATTGTCTGCTGGGCTGCAAGATTCGTGTGTGCTCAGTCACGGGTGTCAAGCCTGCTGAGTCACGTGTTTAGAGTCTGCTTAGCCACTTAATGGCAGTCTGCTCAGCTCCTTGATTTTTGCCAGCTGAGCTGCGAGATTCCTGCCTGCTCAGCTCCATGAGTATTGCCTGCTGAGCTGCATGATTGGTGTCTGCTGAGCTGCACCATTTGTGTCTGCTGAGCTGCACCATTGGTGTCTGCTGAGCTGCCCAAATTGTGTCTGCTCAGTCACGGGTGTAGAGCCTGCTGCGTCACGTGTTTAGAGTCTGCTTAACCACTTCATTACAGTTTGCTCAGCTCCTTGACGATTTCCTGCTCCTCTCCGTGATTAGTGCCCTCTTAGCCAAGTGATTAGTGCCTGCTCAGCTCTTTGATTATTGCCTCCTGAAGCACGTGATCAGTGCATGATAGCCACGTGATCAGCGCCTCTCAGTCACGTGATCAGCGCCCCTCAGTCACGTGATCAGCGCCTCTCAGTCACGTGATCAGTGCCTCTCAGTCACGTGATCAGTGCATGCTCAGTCACGTGATCAGTGCCTCTCAGTCACGTGATCAGTGCATGCTCAGTCACGTGATCAGTGCATGCTCAGCCACGTGATCAGGGCCTGCTCAGTCACGTGATCAGGGTCTGCTGAATCAAGGGATTAGCGCTTGCTCAGCTGCATGCTTAATCCCTGCTCAGCTGCCTGACTCGTGCCTGATCAGCTGTGTGATTAGTCCCTGCTCAGCTGCGTGATTAGTGCCTGCTCAAGACCGGGTTAGGAGCCGGCTGAGTGACGTGATTAGAGTCTGCTTAGCCACTTCATTACAGTCTGCTCAGCTCCATGATTATTGCCTGCTAAGCTGCGTGATTCCTGCCTGCTCAGCTTCTTGATTATTGCCTGCTGAGCTGCGTGATTCCTGCTTGCTCAGCTCCATATTTATTGCCTGCTGAGCTGCGTGATTCCTGCCTGCTCAGCTTCTTGATTATTGCATGCTGAGCTGCGTGATTCCTGTTTGCTCAGCTCCATGATTATTGCCTGCTGAGCTGCGTGATTCCTGCTTGCTCAGCTCCATGATTTTTGCTTGCTGAGCTGCATAATAAGTGCCTGCTCAGTCCCCAGAGAGGAGCCGGCTGAATCACGTGATTAGAGTCTGCTTATCCAGTTCATTACAGCCTTCAGCTCCAATTATTATTGCCTGCTAAGTTGCGTGATTCCTGCCTGCTCAGGTCCGTGAGTATTGCCTGCTGAGTTGCGTGATTCCTGCCAGCTCAGCTCCATGATTATTGCCTGCTGAGCTGCGCGATTCCTGACTGCTAGCTTCTTGCTTATTGGCTGCTGAGCTGCCTGATTCCTGCCTGCTCTGCTTCTTGATTATTGCCTGCTGAGCTGCGTGATTCCTGCTTGCTCAGCTCCAGGATTATTGCCTGCTGAGCTGCGTGATTCGTGCCTGCTCAGCTCCTTGATTACTGTCTGCTGAGCTGCGTGATTCCTGCCTGCTCAGCTCCAGGAGTATTGTCTGCTGGGCTGCAAGATTCGTGTGTGCTCAGTCACGGGTGTCAAGCCTGCTGAGTCACGTGTTTAGAGTCTGCTTAGCCACTTAATGGCAGTCTGCTCAGCTCCTTGATTTTTGCCAGCTGAGCTGCGAGATTCGTGCCTGCTCAGCTCCTTGATCTTTGCCTGCTGAGCTGAGTGATTCCTGCCTGCTCAGCTCCATGAGTATTGCCTGCTGAGCTGCATGATTGGTGTCTGCTGAGCTGCACCATTTGTGTCTGCTGAGCTGCACCATTGGTGTCTGCTGAGCTGCCCAAATTGTGTCTGCTCAGTCACGGGTGTAGAGCCTGCTGCGTCACGTGTTTAGAGTCTGCTTAACCACTTCATTACAGTTTGCTCAGCTCCTTGACGATTTCCTGCTCCTCTCCGTGATTAGTGCCCTCTTAGCCAAGTGATTAGTGCCTGCTCAGCTCTTTGATTATTGCCTCCTGAAGCACGTGATCAGTGCATGATAGCCACGTGATCAGCGCCTCTCAGTCACGTGATCAGCGCCCCTCAGTCACGTGATCAGCGCCTCTCAGTCACGTGATCAGTGCCTCTCAGTCACGTGATCAGTGCATGCTCAGTCACGTGATCAGTGCCTCTCAGTCACGTGATCAGTGCCTCTCAGTCACGTGATCAGTGCATGCTCAGTCACGTGATCAGTGCATGCTCAGCCACGTGATCAGGGCCTGCTCAGTCACGTGATCAGGGTCTGCTGAATCAAGGGATTAGCGCTTGCTCAGCTGCATGCTTAATCCCTGCTCAGCTGCCTGACTCGTGCCTGATCAGCTGTGTGATTAGTCCCTGCTCAGCTGCGTGATTAGTGCCTGCTCAAGACCGGGTTAGGAGCCGGCTGAGTGACGTGATTAGAGTCTGCTTAGCCACTTCATTACAGTCTGCTCAGCTCCATGATTATTGCCTGCTAAGCTGCGTGATTCCTGCCTGCTCAGCTTCTTGATTATTGCCTGCTGAGCTGCGTGATTCCTGCTTGCTCAGCTCCATATTTATTGCCTGCTGAGCTGCGTGATTCCTGCCTGCTCAGCTTCTTGATTATTGCATGCTGAGCTGCGTGATTCCTGTTTGCTCAGCTCCATGATTATTGCCTGCTGAGCTGCGTGATTCCTGCTTGCTCAGCTCCATGATTTTTGCTTGCTGAGCTGCATAATAAGTGCCTGCTCAGTCCCCAGAGAGGAGCCGGCTGAATCACGTGATTAGAGTCTGCTTATCCAGTTCATTACAGCCTTCAGCTCCAATTATTATTGCCTGCTAAGTTGCGTGATTCCTGCCTGCTCAGGTCCGTGAGTATTGCCTGCTGAGTTGCGTGATTCCTGCCAGCTCAGCTCCATGATTATTGCCTGCTGAGCTGCGCGATTCCTGACTGCTAGCTTCTTGCTTATTGGCTGCTGAGCTGCCTGATTCCTGCCTGCTCTGCTTCTTGATTATTGCCTGCTGAGCTGCGTGATTCCTGCTTGCTCAGCTCCAGGATTATTGCCTGCTGAGCTGCGTGATTCGTGCCTGCTCAGCTCCTTGATTACTGTCTGCTGAGCTGCGTGATTCCTGCCTGCTCAGCTCCAGGAGTATTGTCTGCTGGGCTGCAAGATTCGTGTGTGCTCAGTCACGGGTGTCAAGCCTGCTGAGTCACGTGTTTAGAGTCTGCTTAGCCACTTAATGGCAGTCTGCTCAGCTCCTTGATTTTTGCCAGCTGAGCTGCGAGATTCCTGCCTGCTCAGCTCCATGAGTATTGCCTGCTGAGCTGCACCATTGGTGTCTGCTGAGCTGCCCAAATTGTGTCTGCTCAGTCACGGGTGTAGAGCCTGCTGCGTCACGTGTTTAGAGTCTGCTTAACCACTTCATTACAGTTTGCTCAGCTCCTTGACGATTTCCTGCTCCTCTCCGTGATTAGTGCCCTCTTAGCCAAGTGATTAGTGCCTGCTCAGCTCTTTGATTATTGCCTCCTGAAGCACGTGATCAGTGCATGATAGCCACGTGATCAGCGCCTCTCAGTCACGTGATCAGCGCCCTCAGTCACGTGATCAGCGCCTCTCAGTCACGTGATCAGTGCCTCTCAGTCACGTGATCAGTGCATGCTCAGTCACGTGATCAGTGCCTCTCAGTCACGTGATAAGTGCCTGCTCAGTCACGTGATCAGTGCATGCTCAGCCACGTGATCAGGGCCTTCTCAGTCACGTGATCAGGGTCTGCTGAATCAAGGGATTAGCGCTTGCTCAGCTGCATGCTTAATCCCTGCTCAGCTGCCTGACTCGTGCCTGATCAGCTGTGTGATTAGTCCCTGCTCAGCTGCGTGATTAGTGCCTGCTCAAGACCGGGTTAGGAGCCGGCTGAGTGACGTGATTAGAGTCTGCTTAGCCACTTCATTACAGTCTGCTCAGCTCCATGATTATTGCCTGCTAAGCTGCGTGATTCCTGCCTGCTCAGCTTCTTGATTATTGCCTGCTGAGCTGCGTGATTCCTGCTTGCTCAGCTCCATATTTATTGCCTGCTGAGCTGCGTGATTCCTGCCTGCTCAGCTTCTTGATTATTGCATGCTGAGCTGCGTGATTCCTGTTTGCTCAGCTCCATGATTATTGCCTGCTGAGCTGCGTGATTCCTGCTTGCTCAGCTCCATGATTTTTGCTTGCTGAGCTGCATAATAAGTGCCTGCTCAGTCCCCAGAGAGGAGCCGGCTGAATCACGTGATTAGAGTCTGCTTATCCAGTTCATTACAGCCTTCAGCTCCAATTATTATTGCCTGCTAAGTTGCGTGATTCCTGCCTGCTCAGGTCCGTGAGTATTGCCTGCTGAGTTGCGTGATTCCTGCCAGCTCAGCTCCATGATTATTGCCTGCTGAGCTGCGCGATTCCTGACTGCTAGCTTCTTGCTTATTGGCTGCTGAGCTGCCTGATTCCTGCCTGCTCTGCTTCTTGATTATTGCCTGCTGAGCTGCGTGATTCCTGCTTGCTCAGCTCCAGGATTATTGCCTGCTGAGCTGCGTGATTCGTGCCTGCTCAGCTCCTTGATTACTGTCTGCTGAGCTGCGTGATTCCTGCCTGCTCAGCTCCAGGAGTATTGTCTGCTGGGCTGCAAGATTCGTGTGTGCTCAGTCACGGGTGTCAAGCCTGCTGAGTCACGTGTTTAGAGTCTGCTTAGCCACTTAATGGCAGTCTGCTCAGCTCCTTGATTTTTGCCAGCTGAGCTGCGAGATTCCTGCCTGCTCAGCTCCATGAGTATTGCCTGCTGAGCTGCATGATTGGTGTCTGCTGAGCTGCACCATTTGTGTCTGCTGAGCTGCACCATTGGTGTCTGCTGAGCTGCCCAAATTGTGTCTGCTCAGTCACGGGTGTAGAGCCTGCTGCGTCACGTGTTTAGAGTCTGCTTAACCACTTCATTACAGTTTGCTCAGCTCCTTGACGATTTCCTGCTCCTCTCCGTGATTAGTGCCCTCTTAGCCAAGTGATTAGTGCCTGCTCAGCTCTTTGATTATTGCCTCCTGAAGCACGTGATCAGTGCATGATAGCCACGTGATCAGCGCCTCTCAGTCACGTGATCAGCGCCCTCAGTCACGTGATCAGCGCCTCTCAGTCACGTGATCAGTGCCTCTCAGTCACGTGATCAGTGCATGCTCAGTCACGTGATCAGTGCCTCTCAGTCACGTGATCAGTGCATGCTCAGTCACGTGATCAGTGCATGCTCAGCCACGTGATCAGGGCCTGCTCAGTCACGTGATCAGGGTCTGCTGAATCAAGGGATTAGCGCTTGCTCAGCTGCATGCTTAATCCCTGCTCAGCTGCCTGACTCGTGCCTGATCAGCTGTGTGATTAGTCCCTGCTCAGCTGCGTGATTAGTGCCTGCTCAAGACCGGGTTAGGAGCCGGCTGAGTGACGTGATTAGAGTCTGCTTAGCCACTTCATTACAGTCTGCTCAGCTCCATGATTATTGCCTGCTAAGCTGCGTGATTCCTGCCTGCTCAGCTTCTTGATTATTGCCTGCTGAGCTGCGTGATTCCTGCTTGCTCAGCTCCATATTTATTGCCTGCTGAGCTGCGTGATTCCTGCCTGCTCAGCTTCTTGATTATTGCATGCTGAGCTGCGTGATTCCTGTTTGCTCAGCTCCATGATTATTGCCTGCTGAGCTGCGTGATTCCTGCTTGCTCAGCTCCATGATTTTTGCTTGCTGAGCTGCATAATAAGTGCCTGCTCAGTCCCCAGAGAGGAGCCGGCTGAATCACGTGATTAGAGTCTGCTTATCCAGTTCATTACAGCCTTCAGCTCCAATTATTATTGCCTGCTAAGTTGCGTGATTCCTGCCTGCTCAGGTCCGTGAGTATTGCCTGCTGAGTTGCGTGATTCCTGCCAGCTCAGCTCCATGATTATTGCCTGCTGAGCTGCGCGATTCCTGACTGCTAGCTTCTTGCTTATTGGCTGCTGAGCTGCCTGATTCCTGCCTGCTCTGCTTCTTGATTATTGCCTGCTGAGCTGCGTGATTCCTGCTTGCTCAGCTCCAGGATTATTGCCTGCTGAGCTGCGTGATTCGTGCCTGCTCAGCTCCTTGATTACTGTCTGCTGAGCTGCGTGATTCCTGCCTGCTCAGCTCCAGGAGTATTGTCTGCTGGGCTGCAAGATTCGTGTGTGCTCAGTCACGGGTGTCAAGCCTGCTGAGTCACGTGTTTAGAGTCTGCTTAGCCACTTAATGGCAGTCTGCTCAGCTCCTTGATTTTTGCCAGCTGAGCTGCGAGATTCGTGCCTGCTCAGCTCCTTGATCTTTGCCTGCTGAGCTGAGTGATTCCTGCCTGCTCAGCTCCATGAGTATTGCCTGCTGAGCTGCATGATTGGTGTCTGCTGAGCTGCACCATTTGTGTCTGCTGAGCTGCACCATTGGTGTCTGCTGAGCTGCCCAAATTGTGTCTGCTCAGTCACGGGTGTAGAGCCTGCTGCGTCACGTGTTTAGAGTCTGCTTAACCACTTCATTACAGTTTGCTCAGCTCCTTGACGATTTCCTGCTCCTCTCCGTGATTAGTGCCCTCTTAGCCAAGTGATTAGTGCCTGCTCAGCTCTTTGATTATTGCCTCCTGAAGCACGTGATCAGTGCATGATAGCCACGTGATCAGCGCCTCTCAGTCACGTGATCAGCGCCCCTCAGTCACGTGATCAGCGCCTCTCAGTCACGTGATCAGTGCCTCTCAGTCACGTGATCAGTGCATGCTCAGTCACGTGATCAGTGCCTCTCAGTCACGTGATCAGTGCCTCTCAGTCACGTGATCAGTGCATGCTCAGTCACGTGATCAGTGCATGCTCAGCCACGTGATCAGGGCCTGCTCAGTCACGTGATCAGGGTCTGCTGAATCAAGGGATTAGCGCTTGCTCAGCTGCATGCTTAATCCCTGCTCAGCTGCCTGACTCGTGCCTGATCAGCTGTGTGATTAGTCCCTGCTCAGCTGCGTGATTAGTGCCTGCTCAAGACCGGGTTAGGAGCCGGCTGAGTGACGTGATTAGAGTCTGCTTAGCCACTTCATTACAGTCTGCTCAGCTCCATGATTATTGCCTGCTAAGCTGCGTGATTCCTGCCTGCTCAGCTTCTTGATTATTGCCTGCTGAGCTGCGTGATTCCTGCTTGCTCAGCTCCATATTTATTGCCTGCTGAGCTGCGTGATTCCTGCCTGCTCAGCTTCTTGATTATTGCATGCTGAGCTGCGTGATTCCTGTTTGCTCAGCTCCATGATTATTGCCTGCTGAGCTGCGTGATTCCTGCTTGCTCAGCTCCATGATTTTTGCTTGCTGAGCTGCATAATAAGTGCCTGCTCAGTCCCCAGAGAGGAGCCGGCTGAATCACGTGATTAGAGTCTGCTTATCCAGTTCATTACAGCCTTCAGCTCCAATTATTATTGCCTGCTAAGTTGCGTGATTCCTTCCTGCTCAGGTCCATGAGTATTGCCTGCTGAGTTGCGTGATTCCTGCCAGCTCAGCTCCATGATTATTGCCTGCTGAGCTGCGCGATTCCTGACTGCTAGCTTCTTGCTTATTGGCTGCTGAGCTGCCTGATTCCTGCCTGCTCTGCTTCTTGATTATTGCCTGCTGAGCTGCGTGATTCCTGCTTGCTCAGCTCCAGGATTATTGCCTGCTGAGCTGCGTGATTCGTGCCTGCTCAGCTCCTTGATTACTGTCTGCTGAGCTGCGTGATTCCTGCCTGCTCAGCTCCAGGAGTATTGTCTGCTGGGCTGCAAGATTCGTGTGTGCTCAGTCACGGGTGTCAAGCCTGCTGAGTCACGTGTTTAGAGTCTGCTTAGCCTCTTAATGGCAGTCTGCTCAGCTCCTTGATTTTTGCCAGCTGAGCTGCGAGATTCGTGCCTGCTCAGCTCCATGAGTATTGCCTGCTGAGCTGCACCATTGGTGTCTGCTGAGCTGCCCAAATTGTGTCTGCTCAGTCACGGGTGTAGAGCCTGCTGCGTCACGTGTTTAGAGTCTGCTTAACCACTTCATTACAGTTTGCTCAGCTCCTTGACGATTTCCTGCTCCTCTCCGTGATTAGTGCCCTCTTAGCCAAGTGATTAGTGCCTGCTCAGCTCTTTGATTATTGCCTCCTGAAGCACGTGATCAGTGCATGATAGCCACGTGATCAGCGCCTCTCAGTCACGTGATCAGCGCCCCTCAGTCACGTGATCAGCGCCTCTCAGTCACGTGATCAGTGCCTCTCAGTCACGTGATCAGTGCATGCTCAGTCACGTGATCAGTGCCTCTCAGTCACGTGATCAGTGCATGCTCAGTCACGTGATCAGTGCATGCTCAGCCACGTGATCAGGGCCTTCTCAGTCACGTGATCAGGGTCTGCTGAATCAAGGGATTAGCGCTTGCTCAGCTGCATGCTTAATCCCTGCTCAGCTGCCTGACTCGTGCCTGATCAGCTGTGTGATTAGTCCCTGCTCAGCTGCGTGATTAGTGCCTGCTCAAGACCGGGTTAGGAGCCGGCTGAGTGACGTGATTAGAGTCTGCTTAGCCACTTCATTACAGTCTGCTCAGCTCCATGATTATTGCCTGCTAAGCTGCGTGATTCCTGCCTGCTCAGCTTCTTGATTATTGCCTGCTGAGCTGCGTGATTCCTGCTTGCTCAGCTCCATATTTATTGCCTGCTGAGCTGCGTGATTCCTGCCTGCTCAGCTTCTTGATTATTGCATGCTGAGCTGCGTGATTCCTGTTTGCTCAGCTCCATGATTATTGCCTGCTGAGCTGCGTGATTCCTGCTTGCTCAGCTCCATGATTTTTGCTTGCTGAGCTGCATAATAAGTGCCTGCTCAGTCCCCAGAGAGGAGCCGGCTGAATCACGTGATTAGAGTCTGCTTATCCAGTTCATTACAGCCTTCAGCTCCAATTATTATTGCCTGCTAAGTTGCGTGATTCCTGCCTGCTCAGGTCCGTGAGTATTGCCTGCTGAGTTGCGTGATTCCTGCCAGCTCAGCTCCATGATTATTGCCTGCTGAGCTGCGCGATTCCTGACTGCTAGCTTCTTGCTTATTGGCTGCTGAGCTGCCTGATTCCTGCCTGCTCTGCTTCTTGATTATTGCCTGCTGAGCTGCGTGATTCCTGCTTGCTCAGCTCCAGGATTATTGCCTGCTGAGCTGCGTGATTCGTGCCTGCTCAGCTCCTTGATTACTGTCTGCTGAGCTGCGTGATTCCTGCCTGCTCAGCTCCAGGAGTATTGTCTGCTGGGCTGCAAGATTCGTGTGTGCTCAGTCACGGGTGTCAAGCCTGCTGAGTCACGTGTTTAGAGTCTGCTTAGCCACTTAATGGCAGTCTGCTCAGCTCCTTGATTTTTGCCAGCTGAGCTGCGAGATTCCTGCCTGCTCAGCTCCATGAGTATTGCCTGCTGAGCTGCATGATTGGTGTCTGCTGAGCTGCACCATTTGTGTCTGCTGAGCTGCACCATTGGTGTCTGCTGAGCTGCCCAAATTGTGTCTGCTCAGTCACGGGTGTAGAGCCTGCTGCGTCACGTGTTTAGAGTCTGCTTAACCACTTCATTACAGTTTGCTCAGCTCCTTGACGATTTCCTGCTCCTCTCCGTGATTAGTGCCCTCTTAGCCAAGTGATTAGTGCCTGCTCAGCTCTTTGATTATTGCCTCCTGAAGCACGTGATCAGTGCATGATAGCCACGTGATCAGCGCCTCTCAGTCACGTGATCAGCGCCCCTCAGTCACGTGATCAGCGCCTCTCAGTCACGTGATCAGTGCCTCTCAGTCACGTGATCAGTGCATGCTCAGTCACGTGATCAGTGCCTCTCAGTCACGTGATCAGTGCATGCTCAGTCACGTGATCAGTGCATGCTCAGCCACGTGATCAGGGCCTGCTCAGTCACGTGATCAGGGTCTGCTGAATCAAGGGATTAGCGCTTGCTCAGCTGCATGCTTAATCCCTGCTCAGCTGCCTGACTCGTGCCTGATCAGCTGTGTGATTAGTCCCTGCTCAGCTGCGTGATTAGTGCCTGCTCAAGACCGGGTTAGGAGCCGGCTGAGTGACGTGATTAGAGTCTGCTTAGCCACTTCATTACAGTCTGCTCAGCTCCATGATTATTGCCTGCTAAGCTGCGTGATTCCTGCCTGCTCAGCTTCTTGATTATTGCCTGCTGAGCTGCGTGATTCCTGCTTGCTCAGCTCCATATTTATTGCCTGCTGAGCTGCGTGATTCCTGCCTGCTCAGCTTCTTGATTATTGCATGCTGAGCTGCGTGATTCCTGTTTGCTCAGCTCCATGATTATTGCCTGCTGAGCTGCGTGATTCCTGCTTGCTCAGCTCCATGATTTTTGCTTGCTGAGCTGCATAATAAGTGCCTGCTCAGTCCCCAGAGAGGAGCCGGCTGAATCACGTGATTAGAGTCTGCTTATCCAGTTCATTACAGCCTTCAGCTCCAATTATTATTGCCTGCTAAGTTGCGTGATTCCTGCCTGCTCAGGTCCGTGAGTATTGCCTGCTGAGTTGCGTGATTCCTGCCAGCTCAGCTCCATGATTATTGCCTGCTGAGCTGCGCGATTCCTGACTGCTAGCTTCTTGCTTATTGGCTGCTGAGCTGCCTGATTCCTGCCTGCTCTGCTTCTTGATTATTGCCTGCTGAGCTGCGTGATTCCTGCTTGCTCAGCTCCAGGATTATTGCCTGCTGAGCTGCGTGATTCGTGCCTGCTCAGCTCCTTGATTACTGTCTGCTGAGCTGCGTGATTCCTGCCTGCTCAGCTCCAGGAGTATTGTCTGCTGGGCTGCAAGATTCGTGTGTGCTCAGTCACGGGTGTCAAGCCTGCTGAGTCACGTGTTTAGAGTCTGCTTAGCCACTTAATGGCAGTCTGCTCAGCTCCTTGATTTTTGCCAGCTGAGCTGCGAGATTCGTGCCTGCTCAGCTCCTTGATCTTTGCCTGCTGAGCTGAGTGATTCCTGCCTGCTCAGCTCCATGAGTATTGCCTGCTGAGCTGCATGATTGGTGTCTGCTGAGCTGCACCATTTGTGTCTGCTGAGCTGCACCATTGGTGTCTGCTGAGCTGCCCAAATTGTGTCTGCTCAGTCACGGGTGTAGAGCCTGCTGCGTCACGTGTTTAGAGTCTGCTTAACCACTTCATTACAGTTTGCTCAGCTCCTTGACGATTTCCTGCTCCTCTCCGTGATTAGTGCCCTCTTAGCCAAGTGATTAGTGCCTGCTCAGCTCTTTGATTATTGCCTCCTGAAGCACGTGATCAGTGCATGATAGCCACGTGATCAGCGCCTCTCAGTCACGTGATCAGCGCCCCTCAGTCACGTGATCAGCGCCTCTCAGTCACGTGATCAGTGCCTCTCAGTCACGTGATCAGTGCATGCTCAGTCACGTGATCAGTGCCTCTCAGTCACGTGATCAGTGCCTCTCAGTCACGTGATCAGTGCATGCTCAGTCACGTGATCAGTGCATGCTCAGCCACGTGATCAGGGCCTGCTCAGTCACGTGATCAGGGTCTGCTGAATCAAGGGATTAGCGCTTGCTCAGCTGCATGCTTAATCCCTGCTCAGCTGCCTGACTCGTGCCTGATCAGCTGTGTGATTAGTCCCTGCTCAGCTGCGTGATTAGTGCCTGCTCAAGACCGGGTTAGGAGCCGGCTGAGTGACGTGATTAGAGTCTGCTTAGCCACTTCATTACAGTCTGCTCAGCTCCATGATTATTGCCTGCTAAGCTGCGTGATTCCTGCCTGCTCAGCTTCTTGATTATTGCCTGCTGAGCTGCGTGATTCCTGCTTGCTCAGCTCCATATTTATTGCCTGCTGAGCTGCGTGATTCCTGCCTGCTCAGCTTCTTGATTATTGCATGCTGAGCTGCGTGATTCCTGTTTGCTCAGCTCCATGATTATTGCCTGCTGAGCTGCGTGATTCCTGCTTGCTCAGCTCCATGATTTTTGCTTGCTGAGCTGCATAATAAGTGCCTGCTCAGTCCCCAGAGAGGAGCCGGCTGAATCACGTGATTAGAGTCTGCTTATCCAGTTCATTACAGCCTTCAGCTCCAATTATTATTGCCTGCTAAGTTGCGTGATTCCTGCCTGCTCAGGTCCGTGAGTATTGCCTGCTGAGTTGCGTGATTCCTGCCAGCTCAGCTCCATGATTATTGCCTGCTGAGCTGCGCGATTCCTGACTGCTAGCTTCTTGCTTATTGGCTGCTGAGCTGCCTGATTCCTGCCTGCTCTGCTTCTTGATTATTGCCTGCTGAGCTGCGTGATTCCTGCTTGCTCAGCTCCAGGATTATTGCCTGCTGAGCTGCGTGATTCGTGCCTGCTCAGCTCCTTGATTACTGTCTGCTGAGCTGCGTGATTCCTGCCTGCTCAGCTCCAGGAGTATTGTCTGCTGGGCTGCAAGATTCGTGTGTGCTCAGTCACGGGTGTCAAGCCTGCTGAGTCACGTGTTTAGAGTCTGCTTAGCCACTTAATGGCAGTCTGCTCAGCTCCTTGATTTTGCCAGCTGAGCTGCGAGATTCGTGCCTGCTCAGCTCCTTGATCTTTGCCTGCTGAGCTGAGTGATTCCTGCCTGCTCAGCTTCTTGATTATTGCCTGCTGAGCTGCGTGATTCCTGCTTGCTCAGCTCCATATTTATTGCCTGCTGAGCTGCGTGATTCCTGCCTGCTCAGCTTCTTGATTATTGCATGCTGAGCTGCGTGATTCCTGTTTGCTCAGCTCCATGATTATTGCCTGCTGAGCTGCGTGATTCCTGCTTGCTCAGCTCCATGATTTTTGCTTGCTGAGCTGCATAATAAGTGCCTGCTCAGTCCCCAGAGAGGAGCCGGCTGAATCACGTGATTAGAGTCTGCTTATCCAGTTCATTACAGCCTTCAGCTCCAATTATTATTGCCTGCTAAGTTGCGTGATTCCTGCCTGCTCAGGTCCGTGAGTATTGCCTGCTGAGTTGCGTGATTCCTGCCAGCTCAGCTCCATGATTATTGCCTGCTGAGCTGCGCGATTCCTGACTGCTAGCTTCTTGCTTATTGGCTGCTGAGCTGCCTGATTCCTGCCTGCTCTGCTTCTTGATTATTGCCTGCTGAGCTGCGTGATTCCTGCTTGCTCAGCTCCAGGATTATTGCCTGCTGAGCTGCGTGATTCGTGCCTGCTCAGCTCCTTGATTACTGTCTGCTGAGCTGCGTGATTCCTGCCTGCTCAGCTCCAGGAGTATTGTCTGCTGGGCTGCAAGATTCGTGTGTGCTCAGTCACGGGTGTCAAGCCTGCTGAGTCACGTGTTTAGAGTCTGCTTAGCCACTTAATGGCAGTCTGCTCAGCTCCTTGATTTTTGCCAGCTGAGCTGCGAGATTCCTGCCTGCTCAGCTCCATGAGTATTGCCTGCTGAGCTGCATGATTGGTGTCTGCTGAGCTGCACCATTTGTGTCTGCTGAGCTGCACCATTGGTGTCTGCTGAGCTGCCCAAATTGTGTCTGCTCAGTCACGGGTGTAGAGCCTGCTGCGTCACGTGTTTAGAGTCTGCTTAACCACTTCATTACAGTTTGCTCAGCTCCTTGACGATTTCCTGCTCCTCTCCGTGATTAGTGCCCTCTTAGCCAAGTGATTAGTGCCTGCTCAGCTCTTTGATTATTGCCTCCTGAAGCACGTGATCAGTGCATGATAGCCACGTGATCAGCGCCTCTCAGTCACGTGATCAGCGCCCCTCAGTCACGTGATCAGTGCCTCTCAGTCACGTGATCAGTGCCTCTCAGTCACGTGATCAGTGCATGCTCAGTCACGTGATCAGTGCCTGCTCAGTCACGTGATCAGTGCATGCTCAGCCACGTGATCAGGGCCTGCTCAGTCACGTGATCAGGGTCTGCTGAATCAAGGGATTAGCGCTTGCTCAGCTGCATGCTTAATCCCTGCTCAGCTGCCTGACTCGTGCCTGATCAGCTGTGTGATTAGTCCCTGCTCAGCTGCGTGATTAGTGCCTGCTCAAGACCGGGTTAGGAGCCGGCTGAGTGACGTGATTAGAGTCTGCTTAGCCACTTCATTACAGTCTGCTCAGCTCCATGATTATTGCCTGCTGAGCTGCGTGATTCCTGCTTGCTCAGCTCCATATTTATTGCCTGCTGAGCTGCGTGATTCCTGCCTGCTCAGCTTCTTGATTATTGCATGCTGAGCTGCGTGATTCCTGTTTGCTCAGCTCCATGATTATTGCCTGCTGAGCTGCGTGATTCCTGCTTGCTCAGCTCCATGATTTTTGCTTGCTGAGCTGCATAATAAGTGCCTGCTCAGTCCCCAGAGAGGAGCCGGCTGAATCACGTGATTAGAGTCTGCTTATCCAGTTCATTACAGCCTTCAGCTCCAATTATTATTGCCTGCTAAGTTGCGTGATTCCTGCCTGCTCAGGTCCGTGAGTATTGCCTGCTGAGTTGCGTGATTCCTGCCAGCTCAGCTCCATGATTATTGCCTGCTGAGCTGCGCGATTCCTGACTGCTAGCTTCTTGCTTATTGGCTGCTGAGCTGCCTGATTCCTGCCTGCTCTGCTTCTTGATTATTGCCTGCTGAGCTGCGTGATTCCTGCTTGCTCAGCTCCAGGATTATTGCCTGCTGAGCTGCGTGATTCGTGCCTGCTCAGCTCCTTGATTACTGTCTGCTGAGCTGCGTGATTCCTGCCTGCTCAGCTCCAGGAGTATTGTCTGCTGGGCTGCAAGATTCGTGTGTGCTCAGTCACGGGTGTCAAGCCTGCTGAGTCACGTGTTTAGAGTCTGCTTAGCCACTTAATGGCAGTCTGCTCAGCTCCTTGATTTTTGCCAGCTGAGCTGCGAGATTCGTGCCTGCTCAGCTCCTTGATCTTTGCCTGCTGAGCTGAGTGATTCCTGCCTGCTCAGCTCCATGAGTATTGCCTGCTGAGCTGCATGATTGGTGTCTGCTGAGCTGCACCATTTGTGTCTGCTGAGCTGCACCATTGGTGTCTGCTGAGCTGCCCAAATTGTGTCTGCTCAGTCACGGGTGTAGAGCCTGCTGCGTCACGTGTTTAGAGTCTGCTTAACCACTTCATTACAGTTTGCTCAGCTCCTTGACGATTTCCTGCTCCTCTCCGTGATTAGTGCCCTCTTAGCCAAGTGATTAGTGCCTGCTCAGCTCTTTGATTATTGCCTCCTGAAGCACGTGATCAGTGCATGATAGCCACGTGATCAGCGCCTCTCAGTCACGTGATCAGCGCCCCTCAGTCACGTGATCAGCGCCTCTCAGTCACGTGATCAGTGCCTCTCAGTCACGTGATCAGTGCATGCTCAGTCACGTGATCAGTGCCTCTCAGTCACGTGATCAGTGCCTCTCAGTCACGTGATCAGTGCATGCTCAGTCACGTGATCAGTGCATGCTCAGCCACGTGATCAGGGCCTGCTCAGTCACGTGATCAGGGTCTGCTGAATCAAGGGATTAGCGCTTGCTCAGCTGCATGCTTAATCCCTGCTCAGCTGCCTGACTCGTGCCTGATCAGCTGTGTGATTAGTCCCTGCTCAGCTGCGTGATTAGTGCCTGCTCAAGACCGGGTTAGGAGCCGGCTGAGTGACGTGATTAGAGTCTGCTTAGCCACTTCATTACAGTCTGCTCAGCTCCATGATTATTGCCTGCTAAGCTGCGTGATTCCTGCCTGCTCAGCTTCTTGATTATTGCCTGCTGAGCTGCGTGATTCCTGCTTGCTCAGCTCCATATTTATTGCCTGCTGAGCTGCGTGATTCCTGCCTGCTCAGCTTCTTGATTATTGCATGCTGAGCTGCGTGATTCCTGTTGCTCAGCTCCAGCTCTGCATGATTATTGCCTGCTGAGCTGCGTGATTCCTGCTTGCTCAGCTCCATGATTTTTGCTTGCTGAGCTGCATAATAAGTGCCTGCTCAGTCCCCAGAGAGGAGCCGGCTGAATCACGTGATTAGAGTCTGCTTATCCAGTTCATTACAGCCTTCAGCTCCAATTATTATTGCCTGCTAAGTTGCGTGATTCCTGCCTGCTCAGGTCCGTGAGTATTGCCTGCTGAGTTGCGTGATTCCTGCCAGCTCAGCTCCATGATTATTGCCTGCTGAGCTGCGCGATTCCTGACTGCTAGCTTCTTGCTTATTGGCTGCTGAGCTGCCTGATTCCTGCCTGCTCTGCTTCTTGATTATTGCCTGCTGAGCTGCGTGATTCCTGCTTGCTCAGCTCCAGGATTATTGCCTGCTGAGCTGCGTGATTCGTGCCTGCTCAGCTCCTTGATTACTGTCTGCTGAGCTGCGTGATTCCTGCCTGCTCAGCTCCAGGAGTATTGTCTGCTGGGCTGCAAGATTCGTGTGTGCTCAGTCACGGGTGTCAAGCCTGCTGAGTCACGTGTTTAGAGTCTGCTTAGCCACTTAATGGCAGTCTGCTCAGCTCCTTGATTTTTGCCAGCTGAGCTGCGAGATTCGTGCCTGCTCAGCTCCATGAGTATTGCCTGCTGAGCTGCATGATTGGTGTCTGCTGAGCTGCACCATTTGTGTCTGCTGAGCTGCACCATTGGTGTCTGCTGAGCTGCCCAAATTGTGTCTGCTCAGTCACGGGTGTAGAGCCTGCTGCGTCACGTGTTTAGAGTCTGCTTAACCACTTCATTACAGTTTGCTCAGCTCCTTGACGATTTCCTGCTCCTCTCCGTGATTAGTGCCCTCTTAGCCAAGTGATTAGTGCCTGCTCAGCTCTTTGATTATTGCCTCCTGAAGCACGTGATCAGTGCATGATAGCCACGTGATCAGCGCCTCTCAGTCACGTGATCAGCGCCCCTCAGTCACGTGATCAGCGCCTCTCAGTCACGTGATCAGTGCCTCTCAGTCACGTGATCAGTGCATGCTCAGTCACGTGATCAGTGCCTCTCAGTCACGTGATCAGTGCCTCTCAGTCACGTGATCAGTGCATGCTCAGCCACGTGATCAGGGCCTGCTCAGTCACGTGATCAGGGTCTGCTGAATCAAGGGATTAGCGCTTGCTCAGCTGCATGCTTAATCCCTGCTCAGCTGCCTGACTCGTGCCTGATCAGCTGTGTGATTAGTCCCTGCTCAGCTGCGTGATTAGTGCCTGCTCAAGACCGGGTTAGGAGCCGGCTGAGTGACGTGATTAGAGTCTGCTTAGCCACTTCATTACAGTCTGCTCAGCTCCATGATTATTGCCTGCTAAGCTGCGTGATTCCTGCCTGCTCAGCTTCTTGATTATTGCCTGCTGAGCTGCGTGATTCCTGCTTGCTCAGCTCCATATTTATTGCCTGCTGAGCTGCGTGATTCCTGCCTGCTCAGCTTCTTGATTATTGCATGCTGAGCTGCGTGATTCCTGTTTGCTCAGCTCCATGATTATTGCCTGCTGAGCTGCGTGATTCCTGCTTGCTCAGCTCCATGATTTTTGCTTGCTGAGCTGCATAATAAGTGCCTGCTCAGTCCCCAGAGAGGAGCCGGCTGAATCACGTGATTAGAGTCTGCTTATCCAGTTCATTACAGCCTTCAGCTCCAATTATTATTGCCTGCTAAGTTGCGTGATTCCTGCCTGCTCAGGTCCGTGAGTATTGCCTGCTGAGTTGCGTGATTCCTGCCAGCTCAGCTCCATGATTATTGCCTGCTGAGCTGCGCGATTCCTGACTGCTAGCTTCTTGCTTATTGGCTGCTGAGCTGCCTGATTCCTGCCTGCTCTGCTTCTTGATTATTGCCTGCTGAGCTGCGTGATTCCTGCTTGCTCAGCTCCAGGATTATTGCCTGCTGAGCTGCGTGATTCGTGCCTGCTCAGCTCCTTGATTACTGTCTGCTGAGCTGCGTGATTCCTGCCTGCTCAGCTCCAGGAGTATTGTCTGCTGGGCTGCAAGATTCGTGTGTGCTCAGTCACGGGTGTCAAGCCTGCTGAGTCACGTGTTTAGAGTCTGCTTAGCCACTTAATGGCAGTCTGCTCAGCTCCTTGATTTTTGCCAGCTGAGCTGCGAGATTCGTGCCTGCTCAGCTCCTTGATCTTTGCCTGCTGAGCTGAGTGATTCCTGCCTGCTCAGCTCCATGAGTATTGCCTGCTGAGCTGCATGATTGGTGTCTGCTGAGCTGCACCATTTGTGTCTGCTGAGCTGCACCATTGGTGTCTGCTGAGCTGCCCAAATTGTGTCTGCTCAGTCACGGGTGTAGAGCCTGCTGCGTCACGTGTTTAGAGTCTGCTTAACCACTTCATTACAGTTTGCTCAGCTCCTTGACGATTTCCTGCTCCTCTCCGTGATTAGTGCCCTCTTAGCCAAGTGATTAGTGCCTGCTCAGCTCTTTGATTATTGCCTCCTGAAGCACGTGATCAGTGCATGATAGCCACGTGATCAGCGCCTCTCAGTCACGTGATCAGCGCCTCAGTCACGTGATCAGCGCCTCTCAGTCACGTGATCAGTGCCTCTCAGTCACGTGATCAGTGCATGCTCAGTCACGTGATCAGTGCCTCTCAGTCACGTGATCAGTGCCTCTCAGTCACGTGATCAGTGCATGCTCAGTCACGTGATCAGTGCATGCTCAGCCACGTGATCAGGGCCTGCTCAGTCACGTGATCAGGGTCTGCTGAATCAAGGGATTAGCGCTTGCTCAGCTGCATGCTTAATCCCTGCTCAGCTGCCTGACTCGTGCCTGATCAGCTGTGTGATTAGTCCCTGCTCAGCTGCGTGATTAGTGCCTGCTCAAGACCGGGTTAGGAGCCGGCTGAGTGACGTGATTAGAGTCTGCTTAGCCACTTCATTACAGTCTGCTCAGCTCCATGATTATTGCCTGCTAAGCTGCGTGATTCCTGCCTGCTCAGCTTCTTGATTATTGCCTGCTGAGCTGCGTGATTCCTGCTTGCTCAGCTCCATATTTATTGCCTGCTGAGCTGCGTGATTCCTGCCTGCTCAGCTTCTTGATTATTGCATGCTGAGCTGCGTGATTCCTGTTTGCTCAGCTCCATGATTATTGCCTGCTGAGCTGCGTGATTCCTGCTTGCTCAGCTCCATGATTTTTGCTTGCTGAGCTGCATAATAAGTGCCTGCTCAGTCCCCAGAGAGGAGCCGGCTGAATCACGTGATTAGAGTCTGCTTATCCAGTTCATTACAGCCTTCAGCTCCAATTATTATTGCCTGCTAAGTTGCGTGATTCCTGCCTGCTCAGGTCCGTGAGTATTGCCTGCTGAGTTGCGTGATTCCTGCCAGCTCAGCTCCATGATTATTGCCTGCTGAGCTGCGCGATTCCTGACTGCTAGCTTCTTGCTTATTGGCTGCTGAGCTGCCTGATTCCTGCCTGCTCTGCTTCTTGATTATTGCCTGCTGAGCTGCGTGATTCCTGCTTGCTCAGCTCCAGGATTATTGCCTGCTGAGCTGCGTGATTCGTGCCTGCTCAGCTCCTTGATTACTGTCTGCTGAGCTGCGTGATTCCTGCCTGCTCAGCTCCAGGAGTATTGTCTGCTGGGCTGCAAGATTCGTGTGTGCTCAGTCACGGGTGTCAAGCCTGCTGAGTCACGTGTTTAGAGTCTGCTTAGCCACTTAATGGCAGTCTGCTCAGCTCCTTGATTTTGCCAGCTGAGCTGCGAGATTCGTGCCTGCTCAGCTCCTTGATCTTTGCCTGCTGAGCTGAGTGATTCCTGCCTGCTCAGCTTCTTGATTATTGCCTGCTGAGCTGCGTGATTCCTGCTTGCTCAGCTCCATATTTATTGCCTGCTGAGCTGCGTGATTCCTGCCTGCTCAGCTTCTTGATTATTGCATGCTGAGCTGCGTGATTCCTGTTTGCTCAGCTCCATGATTATTGCCTGCTGAGCTGCGTGATTCCTGCTTGCTCAGCTCCATGATTTTTGCTTGCTGAGCTGCATAATAAGTGCCTGCTCAGTCCCCAGAGAGGAGCCGGCTGAATCACGTGATTAGAGTCTGCTTATCCAGTTCATTACAGCCTTCAGCTCCAATTATTATTGCCTGCTAAGTTGCGTGATTCCTGCCTGCTCAGGTCCGTGAGTATTGCCTGCTGAGTTGCGTGATTCCTGCCAGCTCAGCTCCATGATTATTGCCTGCTGAGCTGCGCGATTCCTGACTGCTAGCTTCTTGCTTATTGGCTGCTGAGCTGCCTGATTCCTGCCTGCTCTGCTTCTTGATTATTGCCTGCTGAGCTGCGTGATTCCTGCTTGCTCAGCTCCAGGATTATTGCCTGCTGAGCTGCGTGATTCGTGCCTGCTCAGCTCCTTGATTACTGTCTGCTGAGCTGCGTGATTCCTGCCTGCTCAGCTCCAGGAGTATTGTCTGCTGGGCTGCAAGATTCGTGTGTGCTCAGTCACGGGTGTCAAGCCTGCTGAGTCACGTGTTTAGAGTCTGCTTAGCCACTTAATGGCAGTCTGCTCAGCTCCTTGATTTTTGCCAGCTGAGCTGCGAGATTCGTGCCTGCTCAGCTCCATGAGTATTGCCTGCTGAGCTGCATGATTGGTGTCTGCTGAGCTGCACCATTTGTGTCTGCTGAGCTGCACCATTGGTGTCTGCTGAGCTGCCCAAATTGTGTCTGCTCAGTCACGGGTGTAGAGCCTGCTGCGTCACGTGTTTAGAGTCTGCTTAACCACTTCATTACAGTTTGCTCAGCTCCTTGACGATTTCCTGCTCCTCTCCGTGATTAGTGCCCTCTTAGCCAAGTGATTAGTGCCTGCTCAGCTCTTTGATTATTGCCTCCTGAAGCACGTGATCAGTGCATGATAGCCACGTGATCAGCGCCTCTCAGTCACGTGATCAGCGCCCCTCAGTCACGTGATCAGTGCCTCTCAGTCACGTGATCAGTGCCTCTCAGTCACGTGATCAGTGCATGCTCAGTCACGTGATCAGTGCCTCTCAGTCACGTGATCAGTGCATGCTCAGCCACGTGATCAGGGCCTGCTCAGTCACGTGATCAGGGTCTGCTGAATCAAGGGATTAGCGCTTGCTCAGCTGCATGCTTAATCCCTGCTCAGCTGCCTGACTCGTGCCTGATCAGCTGTGTGATTAGTCCCTGCTCAGCTGCGTGATTAGTGCCTGCTCAAGACCGGGTTAGGAGCCGGCTGAGTGACGTGATTAGAGTCTGCTTAGCCACTTCATTACAGTCTGCTCAGCTCCATGATTATTGCCTGCTGAGCTGCGTGATTCCTGCTTGCTCAGCTCCATATTTATTGCCTGCTGAGCTGCGTGATTCCTGCCTGCTCAGCTTCTTGATTATTGCATGCTGAGCTGCGTGATTCCTGTTTGCTCAGCTCCATGATTATTGCCTGCTGAGCTGCGTGATTCCTGCTTGCTCAGCTCCATGATTTTTGCTTGCTGAGCTGCATAATAAGTGCCTGCTCAGTCCCCAGAGAGGAGCCGGCTGAATCACGTGATTAGAGTCTGCTTATCCAGTTCATTACAGCCTTCAGCTCCAATTATTATTGCCTGCTAAGTTGCGTGATTCCTGCCTGCTCAGGTCCGTGAGTATTGCCTGCTGAGTTGCGTGATTCCTGCCAGCTCAGCTCCATGATTATTGCCTGCTGAGCTGCGCGATTCCTGACTGCTAGCTTCTTGCTTATTGGCTGCTGAGCTGCCTGATTCCTGCCTGCTCTGCTTCTTGATTATTGCCTGCTGAGCTGCGTGATTCCTGCTTGCTCAGCTCCAGGATTATTGCCTGCTGAGCTGCGTGATTCGTGCCTGCTCAGCTCCTTGATTACTGTCTGCTGAGCTGCGTGATTCCTGCCTGCTCAGCTCCAGGAGTATTGTCTGCTGGGCTGCAAGATTCGTGTGTGCTCAGTCACGGGTGTCAAGCCTGCTGAGTCACGTGTTTAGAGTCTGCTTAGCCACTTAATGGCAGTCTGCTCAGCTCCTTGATTTTTGCCAGCTGAGCTGCGAGATTCGTGCCTGCTCAGCTCCTTGATCTTTGCCTGCTGAGCTGAGTGATTCCTGCCTGCTCAGCTCCATGAGTATTGCCTGCTGAGCTGCATGATTGGTGTCTGCTGAGCTGCACCATTTGTGTCTGCTGAGCTGCACCATTGGTGTCTGCTGAGCTGCCCAAATTGTGTCTGCTCAGTCACGGGTGTAGAGCCTGCTGCGTCACGTGTTTAGAGTCTGCTTAACCACTTCATTACAGTTTGCTCAGCTCCTTGACGATTTCCTGCTCCTCTCCGTGATTAGTGCCCTCTTAGCCAAGTGATTAGTGCCTGCTCAGCTCTTTGATTATTGCCTCCTGAAGCACGTGATCAGTGCATGATAGCCACGTGATCAGCGCCTCTCAGTCACGTGATCAGCGCCCCTCAGTCACGTGATCAGCGCCTCTCAGTCACGTGATCAGTGCCTCTCAGTCACGTGATCAGTGCATGCTCAGTCACGTGATCAGTGCCTCTCAGTCACGTGATCAGTGCCTCTCAGTCACGTGATCAGTGCATGCTCAGTCACGTGATCAGTGCATGCTCAGCCACGTGATCAGGGCCTGCTCAGTCACGTGATCAGGGTCTGCTGAATCAAGGGATTAGCGCTTGCTCAGCTGCATGCTTAATCCCTGCTCAGCTGCCTGACTCGTGCCTGATCAGCTGTGTGATTAGTCCCTGCTCAGCTGCGTGATTAGTGCCTGCTCAAGACCGGGTTAGGAGCCGGCTGAGTGACGTGATTAGAGTCTGCTTAGCCACTTCATTACAGTCTGCTCAGCTCCATGATTATTGCCTGCTAAGCTGCGTGATTCCTGCCTGCTCAGCTTCTTGATTATTGCCTGCTGAGCTGCGTGATTCCTGCTTGCTCAGCTCCATATTTATTGCCTGCTGAGCTGCGTGATTCCTGCCTGCTCAGCTTCTTGATTATTGCATGCTGAGCTGCGTGATTCCTGTTTGCTCAGCTCCATGATTATTGCCTGCTGAGCTGCGTGATTCCTGCTTGCTCAGCTCCATGATTTTTGCTTGCTGAGCTGCATAATAAGTGCCTGCTCAGTCCCCAGAGAGGAGCCGGCTGAATCACGTGATTAGAGTCTGCTTATCCAGTTCATTACAGCCTTCAGCTCCAATTATTATTGCCTGCTAAGTTGCGTGATTCCTGCCTGCTCAGGTCCGTGAGTATTGCCTGCTGAGTTGCGTGATTCCTGCCAGCTCAGCTCCATGATTATTGCCTGCTGAGCTGCGCGATTCCTGACTGCTAGCTTCTTGCTTATTGGCTGCTGAGCTGCCTGATTCCTGCCTGCTCTGCTTCTTGATTATTGCCTGCTGAGCTGCGTGATTCCTGCTTGCTCAGCTCCAGGATTATTGCCTGCTGAGCTGCGTGATTCGTGCCTGCTCAGCTCCTTGATTACTGTCTGCTGAGCTGCGTGATTCCTGCCTGCTCAGCTCCAGGAGTATTGTCTGCTGGGCTGCAAGATTCGTGTGTGCTCAGTCACGGGTGTCAAGCCTGCTGAGTCACGTGTTTAGAGTCTGCTTAGCCACTTAATGGCAGTCTGCTCAGCTCCTTGATTTTTGCCAGCTGAGCTGCGAGATTCCTGCCTGCTCAGCTCCATGAGTATTGCCTGCTGAGCTGCATGATTGGTGTCTGCTGAGCTGCACCATTTGTGTCTGCTGAGCTGCACCATTGGTGTCTGCTGAGCTGCCCAAATTGTGTCTGCTCAGTCACGGGTGTAGAGCCTGCTGCGTCACGTGTTTAGAGTCTGCTTAACCACTTCATTACAGTTTGCTCAGCTCCTTGACGATTTCCTGCTCCTCTCCGTGATTAGTGCCCTCTTAGCCAAGTGATTAGTGCCTGCTCAGCTCTTTGATTATTGCCTCCTGAAGCACGTGATCAGTGCATGATAGCCACGTGATCAGCGCCTCTCAGTCACGTGATCAGCGCCCCTCAGTCACGTGATCAGCGCCTCTCAGTCACGTGATCAGTGCCTCTCAGTCACGTGATCAGTGCATGCTCAGTCACGTGATCAGTGCCTCTCAGTCACGTGATCAGTGCCTCTCAGTCACGTGATCAGTGCATGCTCAGCCACGTGATCAGGGCCTGCTCAGTCACGTGATCAGGGTCTGCTGAATCAAGGGATTAGCGCTTGCTCAGCTGCATGCTTAATCCCTGCTCAGCTGCCTGACTCGTGCCTGATCAGCTGTGTGATTAGTCCCTGCTCAGCTGCGTGATTAGTGCCTGCTCAAGACCGGGTTAGGAGCCGGCTGAGTGACGTGATTAGAGTCTGCTTAGCCACTTCATTACAGTCTGCTCAGCTCCATGATTATTGCCTGCTAAGCTGCGTGATTCCTGCCTGCTCAGCTTCTTGATTATTGCCTGCTGAGCTGCGTGATTCCTGCTTGCTCAGCTCCATATTTATTGCCTGCTGAGCTGCGTGATTCCTGCCTGCTCAGCTTCTTGATTATTGCATGCTGAGCTGCGTGATTCCTGTTTGCTCAGCTCCATGATTATTGCCTGCTGAGCTGCGTGATTCCTGCTTGCTCAGCTCCATGATTTTTGCTTGCTGAGCTGCATAATAAGTGCCTGCTCAGTCCCCAGAGAGGAGCCGGCTGAATCACGTGATTAGAGTCTGCTTATCCAGTTCATTACAGCCTTCAGCTCCAATTATTATTGCCTGCTAAGTTGCGTGATTCCTGCCTGCTCAGGTCCGTGAGTATTGCCTGCTGAGTTGCGTGATTCCTGCCAGCTCAGCTCCATGATTATTGCCTGCTGAGCTGCGCGATTCCTGACTGCTAGCTTCTTGCTTATTGGCTGCTGAGCTGCCTGATTCCTGCCTGCTCTGCTTCTTGATTATTGCCTGCTGAGCTGCGTGATTCCTGCTTGCTCAGCTCCAGGATTATTGCCTGCTGAGCTGCGTGATTCGTGCCTGCTCAGCTCCTTGATTACTGTCTGCTGAGCTGCGTGATTCCTGCCTGCTCAGCTCCAGGAGTATTGTCTGCTGGGCTGCAAGATTCGTGTGTGCTCAGTCACGGGTGTCAAGCCTGCTGAGTCACGTGTTTAGAGTCTGCTTAGCCACTTAATGGCAGTCTGCTCAGCTCCTTGATTTTTGCCAGCTGAGCTGCGAGATTCGTGCCTGCTCAGCTCCTTGATCTTTGCCTGCTGAGCTGAGTGATTCCTGCCTGCTCAGCTCCATGAGTATTGCCTGCTGAGCTGCATGATTGGTGTCTGCTGAGCTGCACCATTTGTGTCTGCTGAGCTGCACCATTGGTGTCTGCTGAGCTGCCCAAATTGTGTCTGCTCAGTCACGGGTGTAGAGCCTGCTGCGTCACGTGTTTAGAGTCTGCTTAACCACTTCATTACAGTTTGCTCAGCTCCTTGACGATTTCCTGCTCCTCTCCGTGATTAGTGCCCTCTTAGCCAAGTGATTAGTGCCTGCTCAGCTCTTTGATTATTGCCTCCTGAAGCACGTGATCAGTGCATGATAGCCACGTGATCAGCGCCTCTCAGTCACGTGATCAGCGCCCCTCAGTCACGTGATCAGCGCCTCTCAGTCACGTGATCAGTGCCTCTCAGTCACGTGATCAGTGCATGCTCAGTCACGTGATCAGTGCCTCTCAGTCACGTGATCAGTGCCTCTCAGTCACGTGATCAGTGCATGCTCAGTCACGTGATCAGTGCATGCTCAGCCACGTGATCAGGGCCTGCTCAGTCACGTGATCAGGGTCTGCTGAATCAAGGGATTAGCGCTTGCTCAGCTGCATGCTTAATCCCTGCTCAGCTGCCTGACTCGTGCCTGATCAGCTGTGTGATTAGTCCCTGCTCAGCTGCGTGATTAGTGCCTGCTCAAGACCGGGTTAGGAGCCGGCTGAGTGACGTGATTAGAGTCTGCTTAGCCACTTCATTACAGTCTGCTCAGCTCCATGATTATTGCCTGCTAAGCTGCGTGATTCCTGCCTGCTCAGCTTCTTGATTATTGCCTGCTGAGCTGCGTGATTCCTGCTTGCTCAGCTCCATATTTATTGCCTGCTGAGCTGCGTGATTCCTGCCTGCTCAGCTTCTTGATTATTGCATGCTGAGCTGCGTGATTCCTGTTTGCTCAGCTCCATGATTATTGCCTGCTGAGCTGCGTGATTCCTGCTTGCTCAGCTCCATGATTTTTGCTTGCTGAGCTGCATAATAAGTGCCTGCTCAGTCCCCAGAGAGGAGCCGGCTGAATCACGTGATTAGAGTCTGCTTATCCAGTTCATTACAGCCTTCAGCTCCAATTATTATTGCCTGCTAAGTTGCGTGATTCCTGCCTGCTCAGGTCCGTGAGTATTGCCTGCTGAGTTGCGTGATTCCTGCCAGCTCAGCTCCATGATTATTGCCTGCTGAGCTGCGCGATTCCTGACTGCTAGCTTCTTGCTTATTGGCTGCTGAGCTGCCTGATTCCTGCCTGCTCTGCTTCTTGATTATTGCCTGCTGAGCTGCGTGATTCCTGCTTGCTCAGCTCCAGGATTATTGCCTGCTGAGCTGCGTGATTCGTGCCTGCTCAGCTCCTTGATTACTGTCTGCTGAGCTGCGTGATTCCTGCCTGCTCAGCTCCAGGAGTATTGTCTGCTGGGCTGCAAGATTCGTGTGTGCTCAGTCACGGGTGTCAAGCCTGCTGAGTCACGTGTTTAGAGTCTGCTTAGCCACTTAATGGCAGTCTGCTCAGCTCCTTGATTTTGCCAGCTGAGCTGCGAGATTCGTGCCTGCTCAGCTCCTTGATCTTTGCCTGCTGAGCTGAGTGATTCCTGCCTGCTCAGCTCCATGAGTATTGCCTGCTGAGCTGCATGATTGGTGTCTGCTGAGCTGCACCATTTGTGTCTGCTGAGCTGCACCATTGGTGTCTGCTGAGCTGCCCAAATTGTGTCTGCTCAGTCACGGGTGTCAAGCCTGCTGAGTCACGTGTTTAGAGTCTGCTTAGCCACTTAATGGCAGTCTGCTCAGCTCCTTGATTTTTGCCAGCTGAGCTGCGAGATTCGTGCCTGCTCAGCTCCTTGATCTTTGCCTGCTGAGCTGAGTGATTCCTGCCTGCTCAGCTCCATGAGTATTGCCTGCTGAGCTGCATGATTGGTGTCTGCTGAGCTGCACCATTTGTGTCTGCTGAGCTGCACCATTGGTGTCTGCTGAGCTGCCCAAATTGTGTCTGCTCAGTCACGGGTGTAGAGCCTGCTGCGTCACGTGTTTAGAGTCTGCTTAACCACTTCATTACAGTTTGCTCAGCTCCTTGACGATTTCCTGCTCCTCTCCGTGATTAGTGCCCTCTTAGCCAAGTGATTAGTGCCTGCTCAGCTCTTTGATTATTGCCTCCTGAAGCACGTGATCAGTGCATGATAGCCACGTGATCAGCGCCTCTCAGTCACGTGATCAGCGCCTCAGTCACGTGATCAGCGCCTCTCAGTCACGTGATCAGTGCCTCTCAGTCACGTGATCAGTGCATGCTCAGTCACGTGATCAGTGCCTCTCAGTCACGTGATCAGTGCCTCTCAGTCACGTGATCAGTGCATGCTCAGTCACGTGATCAGTGCATGCTCAGCCACGTGATCAGGGCCTGCTCAGTCACGTGATCAGGGTCTGCTGAATCAAGGGATTAGCGCTTGCTCAGCTGCATGCTTAATCCCTGCTCAGCTGCCTGACTCGTGCCTGATCAGCTGTGTGATTAGTCCCTGCTCAGCTGCGTGATTAGTGCCTGCTCAAGACCGGGTTAGGAGCCGGCTGAGTGACGTGATTAGAGTCTGCTTAGCCACTTCATTACAGTCTGCTCAGCTCCATGATTATTGCCTGCTAAGCTGCGTGATTCCTGCCTGCTCAGCTTCTTGATTATTGCCTGCTGAGCTGCGTGATTCCTGCTTGCTCAGCTCCATATTTATTGCCTGCTGAGCTGCGTGATTCCTGCCTGCTCAGCTTCTTGATTATTGCATGCTGAGCTGCGTGATTCCTGTTTGCTCAGCTCCATGATTATTGCCTGCTGAGCTGCGTGATTCCTGCTTGCTCAGCTCCATGATTTTTGCTTGCTGAGCTGCATAATAAGTGCCTGCTCAGTCCCCAGAGAGGAGCCGGCTGAATCACGTGATTAGAGTCTGCTTATCCAGTTCATTACAGCCTTCAGCTCCAATTATTATTGCCTGCTAAGTTGCGTGATTCCTGCCTGCTCAGGTCCGTGAGTATTGCCTGCTGAGTTGCGTGATTCCTGCCAGCTCAGCTCCATGATTATTGCCTGCTGAGCTGCGCGATTCCTGACTGCTAGCTTCTTGCTTATTGGCTGCTGAGCTGCCTGATTCCTGCCTGCTCTGCTTCTTGATTATTGCCTGCTGAGCTGCGTGATTCCTGCTTGCTCAGCTCCAGGATTATTGCCTGCTGAGCTGCGTGATTCGTGCCTGCTCAGCTCCTTGATTACTGTCTGCTGAGCTGCGTGATTCCTGCCTGCTCAGCTCCAGGAGTATTGTCTGCTGGGCTGCAAGATTCGTGTGTGCTCAGTCACGGGTGTCAAGCCTGCTGAGTCACGTGTTTAGAGTCTGCTTAGCCACTTAATGGCAGTCTGCTCAGCTCCTTGATTTTTGCCAGCTGAGCTGCGAGATTCGTGCCTGCTCAGCTCCATGAGTATTGCCTGCTGAGCTGCATGATTGGTGTCTGCTGAGCTGCACCATTTGTGTCTGCTGAGCTGCACCATTGGTGTCTGCTGAGCTGCCCAAATTGTGTCTGCTCAGTCACGGGTGTAGAGCCTGCTGCGTCACGTGTTTAGAGTCTGCTTAACCACTTCATTACAGTTTGCTCAGCTCCTTGACGATTTCCTGCTCCTCTCCGTGATTAGTGCCCTCTTAGCCAAGTGATTAGTGCCTGCTCAGCTCTTTGATTATTGCCTCCTGAAGCACGTGATCAGTGCATGATAGCCACGTGATCAGCGCCTCTCAGTCACGTGATCAGCGCCCTCAGTCACGTGATCAGTGCCTCTCAGTCACGTGATCAGTGCCTCTCAGTCACGTGATCAGTGCATGCTCAGTCACGTGATCAGTGCCTCTCAGTCACGTGATCAGTGCATGCTCAGCCACGTGATCAGGGCCTGCTCAGTCACGTGATCAGGGTCTGCTGAATCAAGGGATTAGCGCTTGCTCAGCTGCATGCTTAATCCCTGCTCAGCTGCCTGACTCGTGCCTGATCAGCTGTGTGATTAGTCCCTGCTCAGCTGCGTGATTAGTGCCTGCTCAAGACCGGGTTAGGAGCCGGCTGAGTGACGTGATTAGAGTCTGCTTAGCCACTTCATTACAGTCTGCTCAGCTCCATGATTATTGCCTGCTAAGCTGCGTGATTCCTGCCTGCTCAGCTTCTTGATTATTGCCTGCTGAGCTGCGTGATTCCTGCTTGCTCAGCTCCATATTTATTGCCTGCTGAGCTGCGTGATTCCTGCCTGCTCAGCTTCTTGATTATTGCATGCTGAGCTGCGTGATTCCTGTTTGCTCAGCTCCATGATTATTGCCTGCTGAGCTGCGTGATTCCTGCTTGCTCAGCTCCATGATTTTTGCTTGCTGAGCTGCATAATAAGTGCCTGCTCAGTCCCCAGAGAGGAGCCGGCTGAATCACGTGATTAGAGTCTGCTTATCCAGTTCATTACAGCCTTCAGCTCCAATTATTATTGCCTGCTAAGTTGCGTGATTCCTGCCTGCTCAGGTCCGTGAGTATTGCCTGCTGAGTTGCGTGATTCCTGCCAGCTCAGCTCCATGATTATTGCCTGCTGAGCTGCGCGATTCCTGACTGCTAGCTTCTTGCTTATTGGCTGCTGAGCTGCCTGATTCCTGCCTGCTCTGCTTCTTGATTATTGCCTGCTGAGCTGCGTGATTCCTGCTTGCTCAGCTCCAGGATTATTGCCTGCTGAGCTGCGTGATTCGTGCCTGCTCAGCTCCTTGATTACTGTCTGCTGAGCTGCGTGATTCCTGCCTGCTCAGCTCCAGGAGTATTGTCTGCTGGGCTGCAAGATTCGTGTGTGCTCAGTCACGGGTGTCAAGCCTGCTGAGTCACGTGTTTAGAGTCTGCTTAGCCACTTAATGGCAGTCTGCTCAGCTCCTTGATTTTTGCCAGCTGAGCTGCGAGATTCCTGCCTGCTCAGCTCCATGAGTATTGCCTGCTGAGCTGCATGATTGGTGTCTGCTGAGCTGCACCATTTGTGTCTGCTGAGCTGCACCATTGGTGTCTGCTGAGCTGCCCAAATTGTGTCTGCTCAGTCACGGGTGTAGAGCCTGCTGCGTCACGTGTTTAGAGTCTGCTTAACCACTTCATTACAGTTTGCTCAGCTCCTTGACGATTTCCTGCTCCTCTCCGTGATTAGTGCCCTCTTAGCCAAGTGATTAGTGCCTGCTCAGCTCTTTGATTATTGCCTCCTGAAGCACGTGATCAGTGCATGATAGCCACGTGATCAGCGCCTCTCAGTCACGTGATCAGCGCCCCTCAGTCACGTGATCAGCGCCTCTCAGTCACGTGATCAGTGCCTCTCAGTCACGTGATCAGTGCATGCTCAGTCACGTGATCAGTGCCTCTCAGTCACGTGATCAGTGCCTGCTCAGTCACGTGATCAGTGCATGCTCAGCCACGTGATCAGGGCCTGCTCAGTCACGTGATCAGGGTCTGCTGAATCAAGGGATTAGCGCTTGCTCAGCTGCATGCTTAATCCCTGCTCAGCTGCCTGACTCGTGCCTGATCAGCTGTGTGATTAGTCCCTGCTCAGCTGCGTGATTAGTGCCTGCTCAAGACCGGGTTAGGAGCCGGCTGAGTGACGTGATTAGAGTCTGCTTAGCCACTTCATTACAGTCTGCTCAGCTCCATGATTATTGCCTGCTGAGCTGCGTGATTCCTGCCTGCTCAGCTTCTTGATTATTGCATGCTGAGCTGCGTGATTCCTGTTTGCTCAGCTCCATGATTATTGCCTGCTGAGCTGCGTGATTCCTGCTTGCTCAGCTCCATGATTTTTGCTTGCTGAGCTGCATAATAAGTGCCTGCTCAGTCCCCAGAGAGGAGCCGGCTGAATCACGTGATTAGAGTCTGCTTATCCAGTTCATTACAGCCTTCAGCTCCAATTATTATTGCCTGCTAAGTTGCGTGATTCCTGCCTGCTCAGGTCCGTGAGTATTGCCTGCTGAGTTGCGTGATTCCTGCCAGCTCAGCTCCATGATTATTGCCTGCTGAGCTGCGCGATTCCTGACTGCTAGCTTCTTGCTTATTGGCTGCTGAGCTGCCTGATTCCTGCCTGCTCTGCTTCTTGATTATTGCCTGCTGAGCTGCGTGATTCCTGCTTGCTCAGCTCCAGGATTATTGCCTGCTGAGCTGCGTGATTCGTGCCTGCTCAGCTCCTTGATTACTGTCTGCTGAGCTGCGTGATTCCTGCCTGCTCAGCTCCAGGAGTATTGTCTGCTGGGCTGCAAGATTCGTGTGTGCTCAGTCACGGGTGTCAAGCCTGCTGAGTCACGTGTTTAGAGTCTGCTTAGCCACTTAATGGCAGTCTGCTCAGCTCCTTGATTTTTGCCAGCTGAGCTGCGAGATTCGTGCCTGCTCAGCTCCTTGATCTTTGCCTGCTGAGCTGAGTGATTCCTGCCTGCTCAGCTCCATGAGTATTGCCTGCTGAGCTGCATGATTGGTGTCTGCTGAGCTGCACCATTTGTGTCTGCTGAGCTGCACCATTGGTGTCTGCTGAGCTGCCCAAATTGTGTCTGCTCAGTCACGGGTGTAGAGCCTGCTGCGTCACGTGTTTAGAGTCTGCTTAACCACTTCATTACAGTTTGCTCAGCTCCTTGACGATTTCCTGCTCCTCTCCGTGATTAGTGCCCTCTTAGCCAAGTGATTAGTGCCTGCTCAGCTCTTTGATTATTGCCTCCTGAAGCACGTGATCAGTGCATGATAGCCACGTGATCAGCGCCTCTCAGTCACGTGATCAGCGCCTCAGTCACGTGATCAGTGCCTCTCAGTCACGTGATCAGTGCCTCTCAGTCACGTGATCAGTGCATGCTCAGTCACGTGATCAGTGCATGCTCAGCCACGTGATCAGGGCCTGCTCAGTCACGTGATCAGGGTCTGCTGAATCAAGGGATTAGCGCTTGCTCAGCTGCATGCTTAATCCCTGCTCAGCTGCCTGACTCGTGCCTGATCAGCTGTGTGATTAGTCCCTGCTCAGCTGCGTGATTAGTGCCTGCTCAAGACCGGGTTAGGAGCCGGCTGAGTGACGTGATTAGAGTCTGCTTAGCCACTTCATTACAGTCTGCTCAGCTCCATGATTATTGCCTGCTAAGCTGCGTGATTCCTGCCTGCTCAGCTTCTTGATTATTGCCTGCTGAGCTGCGTGATTCCTGCTTGCTCAGCTCCATATTTATTGCCTGCTGAGCTGCGTGATTCCTGCCTGCTCAGCTTCTTGATTATTGCATGCTGAGCTGCGTGATTCCTGTTTGCTCAGCTCCATGATTATTGCCTGCTGAGCTGCGTGATTCCTGCTTGCTCAGCTCCATGATTTTTGCTTGCTGAGCTGCATAATAAGTGCCTGCTCAGTCCCCAGAGAGGAGCCGGCTGAATCACGTGATTAGAGTCTGCTTATCCAGTTCATTACAGCCTTCAGCTCCAATTATTATTGCCTGCTAAGTTGCGTGATTCCTGCCTGCTCAGGTCCGTGAGTATTGCCTGCTGAGTTGCGTGATTCCTGCCAGCTCAGCTCCATGATTATTGCCTGCTGAGCTGCGCGATTCCTGACTGCTAGCTTCTTGCTTATTGGCTGCTGAGCTGCCTGATTCCTGCCTGCTCTGCTTCTTGATTATTGCCTGCTGAGCTGCGTGATTCCTGCTTGCTCAGCTCCAGGATTATTGCCTGCTGAGCTGCGTGATTCGTGCCTGCTCAGCTCCTTGATTACTGTCTGCTGAGCTGCGTGATTCCTGCCTGCTCAGCTCCAGGAGTATTGTCTGCTGGGCTGCAAGATTCGTGTGTGCTCAGTCACGGGTGTCAAGCCTGCTGAGTCACGTGTTTAGAGTCTGCTTAGCCACTTAATGGCAGTCTGCTCAGCTCCTTGATTTTGCCAGCTGAGCTGCGAGATTCGTGCCTGCTCAGCTCCTTGATCTTTGCCTGCTGAGCTGAGTGATTCCTGCCTGCTCAGCTCCATGAGTATTGCCTGCTGAGCTGCATGATTGGTGTCTGCTGAGCTGCACCATTTGTGTCTGCTGAGCTGCACCATTGGTGTCTGCTGAGCTGCCCAAATTGTGTCTGCTCAGTCACGGGTGTCAAGCCTGCTGAGTCACGTGTTTAGAGTCTGCTCAGCCACTTAATGGCAGTCTGCTCAGCTCCTTGATTTTTGCCAGCTGAGCTGCGAGATTCGTGCCTGCTCAGCTCCTTGATCTTTGCCTGCTGAGCTGAGTGATTCCTGCCTGCTCAGCTCCATGAGTATTGCCTGCTGAGCTGCATGATTGGTGTCTGCTGAGCTGCACCATTTGTGTCTGCTGAGCTGCTCCATTGGTGTCTGCTGAGCTGCCCAAATTGTGTCTGCTCAGTCACGGGTGTAGAGCCTGCTGCGTCACGTGTTTAGAGTCTGCTTAACCACTTCATTACAGTTTGCTCAGCTCCTTGACGATTTCCTGCTCCTCTCCGTGATTAGTGCCCTCTTAGCCAAGTGATTAGTGCCTGCTCAGCTCTTTGATTATTGCCTCCTGAAGCACGTGATCAGTGCATGATAGCCACGTGATCAGCGCCCCTCAGTCACGTGATCAACGCCCCTCAGTCACGTGATCAGTGCCTCTCAGTCACGTGATCAGTGCATGCTCAGTCACGTGATCAGTGACTCTCAGTCACGTGATCAGTGCCTCTCAGTCACGTGATCAGTGCATGCTCAGTCACGTGATCAGTGCATGCTCAGCCACGTGATCAGGGCCTGCTCAGTCACGTGATCAGGGTCTGCTGAATCAAGGGATTAGCGCTTGCTCAGCTGCATGCTTAATCCCTGCTCAGCTGCCTGACTCGTGCCTGATCAGCTGTGTGATTAGTCCCTGCTCAGCTGCGTGATTAGTGCCTGCTCAAGACCGGGTTAGGAGCCGGCTGAGTGACGTGATTAGAGTCTGCTTAGCCACTTCATTACAGTCTGCTCAGCTCCATGATTATTGCCTGCTGAGCTGCGTGATTCCTGCCTGCTCAGCTTCTTGATTATTGCCTGCTGAGCTGCGTGATTCCTGCTTGCTCAGCTCCATATTATTGCCTGCTGAGCTGCGTGATTCCTGCCTGCTCAGCTTCTTGATTATTGCCTGCTGAGCTGCGTGATTCCTGCTTGCTCAGCTCCATGATTATTGCCTGCTGAGCTGCGTGATTCCTGCCTGCTCAGCTTCTTGATTATTGCATGCTGAGCTGCGTGATTCCTGTTTGCTCAGCTCCATGATTATTGCCTGCTGAGCTGCGTGATTCCTGCTTGCTCAGCTCCATGAATTTTGCTTGCTGAGCTGCATAATAAGTGCCTGCTCAGTCCCCAGAGAGGAGCCGGCTGAATCACGTGATTAGAGTCTGCTTATCCAGTTCATTACAGCCTTCAGCTCCAATTATTATTGCCTGCTAAGTTGCGTGATTCCTGCCTGCTCAGGTCCGTGAGTATTGCCTGCTGAGTTGCGTGATTCCTGCCAGCTCAGCTCCATGATTATTGCCTGCTGAGCTGCGCGATTCCTGACTGCTAGCTTCTTGCTTATTGGCTGCTGAGCTGCCTGATTCCTGCCTGCTCTGCTTCTTGATTATTGCCTGCTGAGCTGCGTGATTCCTGCTTGCTCAGCTCCAGGATTATTGCCTGCTGAGCTGCGTGATTCGTGCCTGCTCAGCTCCTTGATTACTGTCTGCTGAGCTGCGTGATTCCTGCCTGCTCAGCTCCAGGAGTATTGTCTGCTGGGCTGCAAGATTCGTGTGTGCTCAGTCACGGGTGTCAAGCCTGCTGAGTCACGTGTTTAGAGTCTGCTTAGCCACTTAATGGCAGTCTGCTCAGCTCCTTGATTTTTGCCAGCTGAGCTGCGAGATTCGTGCCTGCTCAGCTCCATGAGTATTGCCTGCTGAGCTGCATGATTGGTGTCTGCTGAGCTGCACCATTTGTGTCTGCTGAGCTGCACCATTGGTGTCTGCTGAGCTGCCCAAATTGTGTCTGCTCAGTCACGGGTGTAGAGCCTGCTGCGTCACGTGTTTAGAGTCTGCTTAACCACTTCATTACAGTTTGCTCAGCTCCTTGACGATTTCCTGCTCCTCTCCGTGATTAGTGCCCTCTTAGCCAAGTGATTAGTGCCTGCTCAGCTCTTTGATTATTGCCTCCTGAAGCACGTGATCAGTGCATGATAGCCACGTGATCAGCGCCTCTCAGTCACGTGATCAGCGCCCCTCAGTCACGTGATCAGCGCCTCTCAGTCACGTGATCAGTGCCTCTCAGTCACGTGATCAGTGCATGCTCAGTCACGTGATCAGTGCCTCTCAGTCACGTGATCAGTGCTCAGTCACGTGATCAGTGCCTCTCAGTCACGTGATCAGTGCATGCTCAGTCACGTGATCATCAGTCACGTGATCAGCTCAGTCACGTGATCAGTGCTCAGTCACGTGATCAGTGCATGCTCAGCCACGTGATCAGGGCCTGCTCAGTCACGTGATCAGGGTCTGCTGAATCAAGGGATTAGCGCTTGCTCAGCTGCATGCTTAATCCCTGCTCAGCTGCCTGACTCGTGCCTGATCAGCTGTGTGATTAGTCCCTGCTCAGCTGCGTGATTAGTGCCTGCTCAAGACCGGGTTAGGAGCCGGCTGAGTGACGTGATTAGAGTCTGCTTAGCCACTTCATTACAGTCTGCTCAGCTCCATGATTATTGCCTGCTGAGCTGCGTGATTCCTGCCTGCTCAGCTTCTTGATTATTGCCTGCTGAGCTGCGTGATTCCTGCTTGCTCAGCTCCATATTTATTGCCTGCTGAGCTGCGTGATTCCTGCCTGCTCAGCTTCTTGATTATTGCATGCTGAGCTGCGTGATTCCTGTTTGCTCAGCTCCATGATTATTGCCTGCTGAGCTGCGTGATTCCTGCTTGCTCAGCTCCATGATTTTTGCTTGCTGAGCTGCATAATAAGTGCCTGCTCAGTCCCCAGAGAGGAGCCGGCTGAATCACGTGATTAGAGTCTGCTTATCCAGTTCATTACAGCCTTCAGCTCCAATTATTATTGCCTGCTAAGTTGCGTGATTCCTGCCTGCTCAGGTCCGTGAGTATTGCCTGCTGAGTTGCGTGATTCCTGCCAGCTCAGCTCCATGATTATTGCCTGCTGAGCTGCGCGATTCCTGACTGCTAGCTTCTTGCTTATTGGCTGCTGAGCTGCCTGATTCCTGCCTGCTCTGCTTCTTGATTATTGCCTGCTGAGCTGCGTGATTCCTGCTTGCTCAGCTCCAGGATTATTGCCTGCTGAGCTGCGTGATTCGTGCCTGCTCAGCTCCTTGATTACTGTCTGCTGAGCTGCGTGATTCCTGCCTGCTCAGCTCCAGGAGTATTGTCTGCTGGGCTGCAAGATTCGTGTGTGCTCAGTCACGGGTGTCAAGCCTGCTGAGTCACGTGTTTAGAGTCTGCTTAGCCACTTAATGGCAGTCTGCTCAGCTCCTTGATTTTTGCCAGCTGAGCTGCGAGATTCGTGCCTGCTCAGCTCCTTGATCTTTGCCTGCTGAGCTGAGTGATTCCTGCCTGCTCAGCTCCATGAGTATTGCCTGCTGAGCTGCATGATTGGTGTCTGCTGAGCTGCACCATTTGTGTCTGCTGAGCTGCACCATTGGTGTCTGCTGAGCTGCCCAAATTGTGTCTGCTCAGTCACGGGTGTAGAGCCTGCTGCGTCACGTGTTTAGAGTCTGCTTAACCACTTCATTACAGTTTGCTCAGCTCCTTGACGATTTCCTGCTCCTCTCCGTGATTAGTGCCCTCTTAGCCAAGTGATTAGTGCCTGCTCAGCTCTTTGATTATTGCCTCCTGAAGCACGTGATCAGTGCATGATAGCCACGTGATCAGCGCCTCTCAGTCACGTGATCAGCGCCCCTCAGTCACGTGATCAGCGCCTCTCAGTCACGTGATCAGTGCCTCTCAGTCACGTGATCAGTGCATGCTCAGTCACGTGATCAGTGCCTCTCAGTCACGTGATCAGTGCCTCTCAGTCACGTGATCAGTGCATGCTCAGTCACGTGATCAGTGCATGCTCAGCCACGTGATCAGGGCCTGCTCAGTCACGTGATCAGGGTCTGCTGAATCAAGGGATTAGCGCTTGCTCAGCTGCATGCTTAATCCCTGCTCAGCTGCCTGACTCGTGCCTGATCAGCTGTGTGATTAGTCCCTGCTCAGCTGCGTGATTAGTGCCTGCTCAAGACCGGGTTAGGAGCCGGCTGAGTGACGTGATTAGAGTCTGCTTAGCCACTTCATTACAGTCTGCTCAGCTCCATGATTATTGCCTGCTAAGCTGCGTGATTCCTGCCTGCTCAGCTTCTTGATTATTGCCTGCTGAGCTGCGTGATTCCTGCTTGCTCAGCTCCATATTTATTGCCTGCTGAGCTGCGTGATTCCTGCCTGCTCAGCTTCTTGATTATTGCATGCTGAGCTGCGTGATTCCTGTTTGCTCAGCTCCATGATTATTGCCTGCTGAGCTGCGTGATTCCTGCTTGCTCAGCTCCATGATTTTTGCTTGCTGAGCTGCATAATAAGTGCCTGCTCAGTCCCCAGAGAGGAGCCGGCTGAATCACGTGATTAGAGTCTGCTTATCCAGTTCATTACAGCCTTCAGCTCCAATTATTATTGCCTGCTAAGTTGCGTGATTCCTGCCTGCTCAGGTCCGTGAGTATTGCCTGCTGAGTTGCGTGATTCCTGCCAGCTCAGCTCCATGATTATTGCCTGCTGAGCTGCGCGATTCCTGACTGCTAGCTTCTTGCTTATTGGCTGCTGAGCTGCCTGATTCCTGCCTGCTCTGCTTCTTGATTATTGCCTGCTGAGCTGCGTGATTCCTGCTTGCTCAGCTCCAGGATTATTGCCTGCTGAGCTGCGTGATTCGTGCCTGCTCAGCTCCTTGATTACTGTCTGCTGAGCTGCGTGATTCCTGCCTGCTCAGCTCCAGGAGTATTGTCTGCTGGGCTGCAAGATTCGTGTGTGCTCAGTCACGGGTGTCAAGCCTGCTGAGTCACGTGTTTAGAGTCTGCTTAGCCACTTAATGGCAGTCTGCTCAGCTCCTTGATTTTTGCCAGCTGAGCTGCGAGATTCCTGCCTGCTCAGCTCCATGAGTATTGCCTGCTGAGCTGCATGATTGGTGTCTGCTGAGCTGCACCATTTGTGTCTGCTGAGCTGCACCATTGGTGTCTGCTGAGCTGCCCAAATTGTGTCTGCTCAGTCACGGGTGTAGAGCCTGCTGCGTCACGTGTTTAGAGTCTGCTTAACCACTTCATTACAGTTTGCTCAGCTCCTTGACGATTTCCTGCTCCTCTCCGTGATTAGTGCCCTCTTAGCCAAGTGATTAGTGCCTGCTCAGCTCTTTGATTATTGCCTCCTGAAGCACGTGATCAGTGCATGATAGCCACGTGATCAGCGCCTCTCAGTCACGTGATCAGCGCCCCTCAGTCACGTGATCAGCGCCTCTCAGTCACGTGATCAGTGCCTCTCAGTCACGTGATCAGTGCATGCTCAGTCACGTGATCAGTGCCTCTCAGTCACGTGATCAGTGCATGCTCAGTCACGTGATCAGTGCATGCTCAGCCACGTGATCAGGGCCTGCTCAGTCACGTGATCAGGGTCTGCTGAATCAAGGGATTAGCGCTTGCTCAGCTGCATGCTTAATCCCTGCTCAGCTGCCTGACTCGTGCCTGATCAGCTGTGTGATTAGTCCCTGCTCAGCTGCGTGATTAGTGCCTGCTCAAGACCGGGTTAGGAGCCGGCTGAGTGACGTGATTAGAGTCTGCTTAGCCACTTCATTACAGTCTGCTCAGCTCCATGATTATTGCCTGCTAAGCTGCGTGATTCCTGCCTGCTCAGCTTCTTGATTATTGCCTGCTGAGCTGCGTGATTCCTGCTTGCTCAGCTCCATATTTATTGCCTGCTGAGCTGCGTGATTCCTGCCTGCTCAGCTTCTTGATTATTGCATGCTGAGCTGCGTGATTCCTGTTTGCTCAGCTCCATGATTATTGCCTGCTGAGCTGCGTGATTCCTGCTTGCTCAGCTCCATGATTTTTGCTTGCTGAGCTGCATAATAAGTGCCTGCTCAGTCCCCAGAGAGGAGCCGGCTGAATCACGTGATTAGAGTCTGCTTATCCAGTTCATTACAGCCTTCAGCTCCAATTATTATTGCCTGCTAAGTTGCGTGATTCCTGCCTGCTCAGGTCCGTGAGTATTGCCTGCTGAGTTGCGTGATTCCTGCCAGCTCAGCTCCATGATTATTGCCTGCTGAGCTGCGCGATTCCTGACTGCTAGCTTCTTGCTTATTGGCTGCTGAGCTGCCTGATTCCTGCCTGCTCTGCTTCTTGATTATTGCCTGCTGAGCTGCGTGATTCCTGCTTGCTCAGCTCCAGGATTATTGCCTGCTGAGCTGCGTGATTCGTGCCTGCTCAGCTCCTTGATTACTGTCTGCTGAGCTGCGTGATTCCTGCCTGCTCAGCTCCAGGAGTATTGTCTGCTGGGCTGCAAGATTCGTGTGTGCTCAGTCACGGGTGTCAAGCCTGCTGAGTCACGTGTTTAGAGTCTGCTTAGCCACTTAATGGCAGTCTGCTCAGCTCCTTGATTTTTGCCAGCTGAGCTGCGAGATTCGTGCCTGCTCAGCTCCTTGATCTTTGCCTGCTGAGCTGAGTGATTCCTGCCTGCTCAGCTCCATGAGTATTGCCTGCTGAGCTGCATGATTGGTGTCTGCTGAGCTGCACCATTTGTGTCTGCTGAGCTGCACCATTGGTGTCTGCTGAGCTGCCCAAATTGTGTCTGCTCAGTCACGGGTGTAGAGCCTGCTGCGTCACGTGTTTAGAGTCTGCTTAACCACTTCATTACAGTTTGCTCAGCTCCTTGACGATTTCCTGCTCCTCTCCGTGATTAGTGCCCTCTTAGCCAAGTGATTAGTGCCTGCTCAGCTCTTTGATTATTGCCTCCTGAAGCACGTGATCAGTGCATGATAGCCACGTGATCAGCGCCTCTCAGTCACGTGATCAGCGCCCCTCAGTCACGTGATCAGCGCCTCTCAGTCACGTGATCAGTGCCTCTCAGTCACGTGATCAGTGCATGCTCAGTCACGTGATCAGTGCCTCTCAGTCACGTGATCAGTGCCTCTCAGTCACGTGATCAGTGCATGCTCAGTCACGTGATCAGTGCATGCTCAGCCACGTGATCAGGGCCTGCTCAGTCACGTGATCAGGGTCTGCTGAATCAAGGGATTAGCGCTTGCTCAGCTGCATGCTTAATCCCTGCTCAGCTGCCTGACTCGTGCCTGATCAGCTGTGTGATTAGTCCCTGCTCAGCTGCGTGATTAGTGCCTGCTCAAGACCGGGTTAGGAGCCGGCTGAGTGACGTGATTAGAGTCTGCTTAGCCACTTCATTACAGTCTGCTCAGCTCCATGATTATTGCCTGCTAAGCTGCGTGATTCCTGCCTGCTCAGCTTCTTGATTATTGCCTGCTGAGCTGCGTGATTCCTGCTTGCTCAGCTCCATATTTATTGCCTGCTGAGCTGCGTGATTCCTGCCTGCTCAGCTTCTTGATTATTGCATGCTGAGCTGCGTGATTCCTGTTTGCTCAGCTCCATGATTATTGCCTGCTGAGCTGCGTGATTCCTGCCTGCTCAGCTCCTTGATTATTGCCTGCTGAGCTGCGTGATTCCTGCCTGCTCAGCTCCATGATTATTGCCTGCTGAGCTGCGCGATTCCTGACTGCTAGCTTCTTGCTTATTGGCTGCTGAGCTGCCTGATTCCTGCCTGCTCTGCTTCTTGATTATTGCCTGCTGAGCTGCGTGATTCCTGCTTGCTCAGCTCCAGGATTATTGCCTGCTGAGCTGCGTGATTCGTGCCTGCTCAGCTCCTTGATTACTGTCTGCTGAGCTGCGTGATTCCTGCCTGCTCAGCTCCAGGAGTATTGTCTGCTGGGCTGCAAGATTCGTGTGTGCTCAGTCACGGGTGTCAAGCCTGCTGAGTCACGTGTTTAGAGTCTGCTTAGCCACTTAATGGCAGTCTGCTCAGCTCCTTGATTTTTGCCAGCTGAGCTGCGAGATTCGTGCCTGCTCAGCTCCTTGATCTTTGCCTGCTGAGCTGAGTGATTCCTGCCTGCTCAGCTCCATGAGTATTGCCTGCTGAGCTGCATGATTGGTGTCTGCTGAGCTGCACCATTTGTGTCTGCTGAGCTGCACCATTGGTGTCTGCTGAGCTGCCCAAATTGTGTCTGCTCAGTCACGGGTGTAGAGCCTGCTGCGTCACGTGTTTAGAGTCTGCTTAACCACTTCATTACAGTTTGCTCAGCTCCTTGACGATTTCCTGCTCCTCTCCGTGATTAGTGCCCTCTTAGCCAAGTGATTAGTGCCTGCTCAGCTCTTTGATTATTGCCTCCTGAAGCACGTGATCAGTGCATGATAGCCACGTGATCAGCGCCTCTCAGTCACGTGATCAGCGCCCCTCAGTCACGTGATCAGCGCCTCTCAGTCACGTGATCAGTGCCTCTCAGTCACGTGATCAGTGCATGCTCAGTCACGTGATCAGTGCCTCTCAGTCACGTGATCAGTGCATGCTCAGTCACGTGATCAGTGCATGCTCAGCCACGTGATCAGGGCCTGCTCAGTCACGTGATCAGGGTCTGCTGAATCAAGGGATTAGCGCTTGCTCAGCTGCATGCTTAATCCCTGCTCAGCTGCCTGACTCGTGCCTGATCAGCTGTGTGATTAGTCCCTGCTCAGCTGCGTGATTAGTGCCTGCTCAAGACCGGGTTAGGAGCCGGCTGAGTGACGTGATTAGAGTCTGCTTAGCCACTTCATTACAGTCTGCTCAGCTCCATGATTATTGCCTGCTAAGCTGCGTGATTCCTGCCTGCTCAGCTTCTTGATTATTGCCTGCTGAGCTGCGTGATTCCTGCTTGCTCAGCTCCATATTTATTGCCTGCTGAGCTGCGTGATTCCTGCCTGCTCAGCTTCTTGATTATTGCATGCTGAGCTGCGTGATTCCTGTTTGCTCAGCTCCATGATTATTGCCTGCTGAGCTGCGTGATTCCTGCTTGCTCAGCTCCATGATTTTTGCTTGCTGAGCTGCATAATAAGTGCCTGCTCAGTCCCCAGAGAGGAGCCGGCTGAATCACGTGATTAGAGTCTGCTTATCCAGTTCATTACAGCCTTCAGCTCCAATTATTATTGCCTGCTAAGTTGCGTGATTCCTGCCTGCTCAGGTCCGTGAGTATTGCCTGCTGAGTTGCGTGATTCCTGCCAGCTCAGCTCCATGATTATTGCCTGCTGAGCTGCGCGATTCCTGACTGCTAGCTTCTTGCTTATTGGCTGCTGAGCTGCCTGATTCCTGCCTGCTCTGCTTCTTGATTATTGCCTGCTGAGCTGCGTGATTCCTGCTTGCTCAGCTCCAGGATTATTGCCTGCTGAGCTGCGTGATTCGTGCCTGCTCAGCTCCTTGATTACTGTCTGCTGAGCTGCGTGATTCCTGCCTGCTCAGCTCCAGGAGTATTGTCTGCTGGGCTGCAAGATTCGTGTGTGCTCAGTCACGGGTGTCAAGCCTGCTGAGTCACGTGTTTAGAGTCTGCTTAGCCACTTAATGGCAGTCTGCTCAGCTCCTTGATTTTTGCCAGCTGAGCTGCGAGATTCGTGCCTGCTCAGCTCCTTGATCTTTGCCTGCTGAGCTGAGTGATTCCTGCCTGCTCAGCTCCATGAGTATTGCCTGCTGAGCTGCATGATTGGTGTCTGCTGAGCTGCACCATTTGTGTCTGCTGAGCTGCACCATTGGTGTCTGCTGAGCTGCCCAAATTGTGTCTGCTCAGTCACGGGTGTAGAGCCTGCTGCGTCACGTGTTTAGAGTCTGCTTAACCACTTCATTACAGTTTGCTCAGCTCCTTGACGATTTCCTGCTCCTCTCCGTGATTAGTGCCCTCTTAGCCAAGTGATTAGTGCCTGCTCAGCTCTTTGATTATTGCCTCCTGAAGCACGTGATCAGTGCATGATAGCCACGTGATCAGCGCCTCTCAGTCACGTGATCAGCGCCCCTCAGTCACGTGATCAGCGCCTCTCAGTCACGTGATCAGTGCCTCTCAGTCACGTGATCAGTGCATGCTCAGTCACGTGATCAGTGCCTCTCAGTCACGTGATCAGTGCATGCTCAGTCACGTGATCAGTGCATGCTCAGCCACGTGATCAGGGCCTGCTCAGTCACGTGATCAGGGTCTGCTGAATCAAGGGATTAGCGCTTGCTCAGCTGCATGCTTAATCCCTGCTCAGCTGCCTGACTCGTGCCTGATCAGCTGTGTGATTAGTCCCTGCTCAGCTGCGTGATTAGTGCCTGCTCAAGACCGGGTTAGGAGCCGGCTGAGTGACGTGATTAGAGTCTGCTTAGCCACTTCATTACAGTCTGCTCAGCTCCATGATTATTGCCTGCTAAGCTGCGTGATTCCTGCCTGCTCAGCTTCTTGATTATTGCCTGCTGAGCTGCGTGATTCCTGCTTGCTCAGCTCCATATTTATTGCCTGCTGAGCTGCGTGATTCCTGCCTGCTCAGCTTCTTGATTATTGCATGCTGAGCTGCGTGATTCCTGTTTGCTCAGCTCCATGATTATTGCCTGCTGAGCTGCGTGATTCCTGCTTGCTCAGCTCCATGATTTTTGCTTGCTGAGCTGCATAATAAGTGCCTGCTCAGTCCCCAGAGAGGAGCCGGCTGAATCACGTGATTAGAGTCTGCTTATCCAGTTCATTACAGCCTTCAGCTCCAATTATTATTGCCTGCTAAGTTGCGTGATTCCTGCCTGCTCAGGTCCGTGAGTATTGCCTGCTGAGTTGCGTGATTCCTGCCAGCTCAGCTCCATGATTATTGCCTGCTGAGCTGCGCGATTCCTGACTGCTAGCTTCTTGCTTATTGGCTGCTGAGCTGCCTGATTCCTGCCTGCTCTGCTTCTTGATTATTGCCTGCTGAGCTGCGTGATTCCTGCTTGCTCAGCTCCAGGATTATTGCCTGCTGAGCTGCGTGATTCGTGCCTGCTCAGCTCCTTGATTACTGTCTGCTGAGCTGCGTGATTCCTGCCTGCTCAGCTCCAGGAGTATTGTCTGCTGGGCTGCAAGATTCGTGTGTGCTCAGTCACGGGTGTCAAGCCTGCTGAGTCACGTGTTTAGAGTCTGCTTAGCCACTTAATGGCAGTCTGCTCAGCTCCTTGATTTTTGCCAGCTGAGCTGCGAGATTCGTGCCTGCTCAGCTCCTTGATCTTTGCCTGCTGAGCTGAGTGATTCCTGCCTGCTCAGCTCCATGAGTATTGCCTGCTGAGCTGCATGATTGGTGTCTGCTGAGCTGCACCATTTGTGTCTGCTGAGCTGCACCATTGGTGTCTGCTGAGCTGCCCAAATTGTGTCTGCTCAGTCACGGGTGTAGAGCCTGCTGCGTCACGTGTTTAGAGTCTGCTTAACCACTTCATTACAGTTTGCTCAGCTCCTTGACGATTTCCTGCTCCTCTCCGTGATTAGTGCCCTCTTAGCCAAGTGATTAGTGCCTGCTCAGCTCTTTGATTATTGCCTCCTGAAGCACGTGATCAGTGCATGATAGCCACGTGATCAGCGCCTCTCAGTCACGTGATCAGCGCCCTCAGTCACGTGATCAGCGCCTCTCAGTCACGTGATCAGTGCCTCTCAGTCACGTGATCAGTGCATGCTCAGTCACGTGATCAGTGCCTCTCAGTCACGTGATCAGTGCATGCTCAGTCACGTGATCAGTGCATGCTCAGCCACGTGATCAGGGCCTGCTCAGTCACGTGATCAGGGTCTGCTGAATCAAGGGATTAGCGCTTGCTCAGCTGCATGCTTAATCCCTGCTCAGCTGCCTGACTCGTGCCTGATCAGCTGTGTGATTAGTCCCTGCTCAGCTGCGTGATTAGTGCCTGCTCAAGACCGGGTTAGGAGCCGGCTGAGTGACGTGATTAGAGTCTGCTTAGCCACTTCATTACAGTCTGCTCAGCTCCATGATTATTGCCTGCTAAGCTGCGTGATTCCTGCCTGCTCAGCTTCTTGATTATTGCCTGCTGAGCTGCGTGATTCCTGCTTGCTCAGCTCCATATTTATTGCCTGCTGAGCTGCGTGATTCCTGCCTGCTCAGCTTCTTGATTATTGCATGCTGAGCTGCGTGATTCCTGTTTGCTCAGCTCCATGATTATTGCCTGCTGAGCTGCGTGATTCCTGCTTGCTCAGCTCCATGATTTTTGCTTGCTGAGCTGCATAATAAGTGCCTGCTCAGTCCCCAGAGAGGAGCCGGCTGAATCACGTGATTAGAGTCTGCTTATCCAGTTCATTACAGCCTTCAGCTCCAATTATTATTGCCTGCTAAGTTGCGTGATTCCTGCCTGCTCAGGTCCGTGAGTATTGCCTGCTGAGTTGCGTGATTCCTGCCAGCTCAGCTCCATGATTATTGCCTGCTGAGCTGCGCGATTCCTGACTGCTAGCTTCTTGCTTATTGGCTGCTGAGCTGCCTGATTCCTGCCTGCTCTGCTTCTTGATTATTGCCTGCTGAGCTGCGTGATTCCTGCTTGCTCAGCTCCAGGATTATTGCCTGCTGAGCTGCGTGATTCGTGCCTGCTCAGCTCCTTGATTACTGTCTGCTGAGCTGCGTGATTCCTGCCTGCTCAGCTCCAGGAGTATTGTCTGCTGGGCTGCAAGATTCGTGTGTGCTCAGTCACGGGTGTCAAGCCTGCTGAGTCACGTGTTTAGAGTCTGCTTAGCCACTTAATGGCAGTCTGCTCAGCTCCTTGATTTTTGCCAGCTGAGCTGCGAGATTCGTGCCTGCTCAGCTCCTTGATCTTTGCCTGCTGAGCTGAGTGATTCCTGCCTGCTCAGCTCCATGAGTATTGCCTGCTGAGCTGCATGATTGGTGTCTGCTGAGCTGCACCATTTGTGTCTGCTGAGCTGCACCATTGGTGTCTGCTGAGCTGCCCAAATTGTGTCTGCTCAGTCACGGGTGTAGAGCCTGCTGCGTCACGTGTTTAGAGTCTGCTTAACCACTTCATTACAGTTTGCTCAGCTCCTTGACGATTTCCTGCTCCTCTCCGTGATTAGTGCCCTCTTAGCCAAGTGATTAGTGCCTGCTCAGCTCTTTGATTATTGCCTCCTGAAGCACGTGATCAGTGCATGATAGCCACGTGATCAGCGCCTCTCAGTCACGTGATCAGCGCCCCTCAGTCACGTGATCAGCGCCTCTCAGTCACGTGATCAGTGCCTCTCAGTCACGTGATCAGTGCATGCTCAGTCACGTGATCAGTGCCTCTCAGTCACGTGATCAGTGCATGCTCAGTCACGTGATCAGTGCATGCTCAGCCACGTGATCAGGGCCTGCTCAGTCACGTGATCAGGGTCTGCTGAATCAAGGGATTAGCGCTTGCTCAGCTGCATGCTTAATCCCTGCTCAGCTGCCTGACTCGTGCCTGATCAGCTGTGTGATTAGTCCCTGCTCAGCTGCGTGATTAGTGCCTGCTCAAGACCGGGTTAGGAGCCGGCTGAGTGACGTGATTAGAGTCTGCTTAGCCACTTCATTACAGTCTGCTCAGCTCCATGATTATTGCCTGCTAAGCTGCGTGATTCCTGCCTGCTCAGCTTCTTGATTATTGCCTGCTGAGCTGCGTGATTCCTGCTTGCTCAGCTCCATATTTATTGCCTGCTGAGCTGCGTGATTCCTGCCTGCTCAGCTTCTTGATTATTGCATGCTGAGCTGCGTGATTCCTGTTTGCTCAGCTCCATGATTATTGCCTGCTGAGCTGCGTGATTCCTGCTTGCTCAGCTCCATGATTTTTGCTTGCTGAGCTGCATAATAAGTGCCTGCTCAGTCCCCAGAGAGGAGCCGGCTGAATCACGTGATTAGAGTCTGCTTATCCAGTTCATTACAGCCTTCAGCTCCAATTATTATTGCCTGCTAAGTTGCGTGATTCCTGCCTGCTCAGGTCCGTGAGTATTGCCTGCTGAGTTGCGTGATTCCTGCCAGCTCAGCTCCATGATTATTGCCTGCTGAGCTGCGCGATTCCTGACTGCTAGCTTCTTGCTTATTGGCTGCTGAGCTGCCTGATTCCTGCCTGCTCTGCTTCTTGATTATTGCCTGCTGAGCTGCGTGATTCCTGCTTGCTCAGCTCCAGGATTATTGCCTGCTGAGCTGCGTGATTCGTGCCTGCTCAGCTCCTTGATTACTGTCTGCTGAGCTGCGTGATTCCTGCCTGCTCAGCTCCAGGAGTATTGTCTGCTGGGCTGCAAGATTCGTGTGTGCTCAGTCACGGGTGTCAAGCCTGCTGAGTCACGTGTTTAGAGTCTGCTTAGCCACTTAATGGCAGTCTGCTCAGCTCCTTGATTTTTGCCAGCTGAGCTGCGAGATTCCTGCCTGCTCAGCTCCATGAGTATTGCCTGCTGAGCTGCATGATTGGTGTCTGCTGAGCTGCACCATTTGTGTCTGCTGAGCTGCACCATTGGTGTCTGCTGAGCTGCCCAAATTGTGTCTGCTCAGTCACGGGTGTAGAGCCTGCTGCGTCACGTGTTTAGAGTCTGCTTAACCACTTCATTACAGTTTGCTCAGCTCCTTGACGATTTCCTGCTCCTCTCCGTGATTAGTGCCCTCTTAGCCAAGTGATTAGTGCCTGCTCAGCTCTTTGATTATTGCCTCCTGAAGCACGTGATCAGTGCATGATAGCCACGTGATCAGCGCCTCTCAGTCACGTGATCAGCGCCTCAGTCACGTGATCAGCGCCTCTCAGTCACGTGATCAGTGCCTCTCAGTCACGTGATCAGTGCATGCTCAGTCACGTGATCAGTGCCTCTCAGTCACGTGATCAGTGCATGCTCAGTCACGTGATCAGTGCATGCTCAGCCACGTGATCAGGGCCTGCTCAGTCACGTGATCAGGGTCTGCTGAATCAAGGGATTAGCGCTTGCTCAGCTGCATGCTTAATCCCTGCTCAGCTGCCTGACTCGTGCCTGATCAGCTGTGTGATTAGTCCCTGCTCAGCTGCGTGATTAGTGCCTGCTCAAGACCGGGTTAGGAGCCGGCTGAGTGACGTGATTAGAGTCTGCTTAGCCACTTCATTACAGTCTGCTCAGCTCCATGATTATTGCCTGCTAAGCTGCGTGATTCCTGCCTGCTCAGCTTCTTGATTATTGCCTGCTGAGCTGCGTGATTCCTGCTTGCTCAGCTCCATATTTATTGCCTGCTGAGCTGCGTGATTCCTGCCTGCTCAGCTTCTTGATTATTGCATGCTGAGCTGCGTGATTCCTGTTTGCTCAGCTCCATGATTATTGCCTGCTGAGCTGCGTGATTCCTGCTTGCTCAGCTCCATGATTTTTGCTTGCTGAGCTGCATAATAAGTGCCTGCTCAGTCCCCAGAGAGGAGCCGGCTGAATCACGTGATTAGAGTCTGCTTATCCAGTTCATTACAGCCTTCAGCTCCAATTATTATTGCCTGCTAAGTTGCGTGATTCCTGCCTGCTCAGGTCCGTGAGTATTGCCTGCTGAGTTGCGTGATTCCTGCCAGCTCAGCTCCATGATTATTGCCTGCTGAGCTGCGCGATTCCTGACTGCTAGCTTCTTGCTTATTGGCTGCTGAGCTGCCTGATTCCTGCCTGCTCTGCTTCTTGATTATTGCCTGCTGAGCTGCGTGATTCCTGCTTGCTCAGCTCCAGGATTATTGCCTGCTGAGCTGCGTGATTCGTGCCTGCTCAGCTCCTTGATTACTGTCTGCTGAGCTGCGTGATTCCTGCCTGCTCAGCTCCAGGAGTATTGTCTGCTGGGCTGCAAGATTCGTGTGTGCTCAGTCACGGGTGTCAAGCCTGCTGAGTCACGTGTTTAGAGTCTGCTTAGCCACTTAATGGCAGTCTGCTCAGCTCCTTGATTTTTGCCAGCTGAGCTGCGAGATTCCTGCCTGCTCAGCTCCATGAGTATTGCCTGCTGAGCTGCATGATTGGTGTCTGCTGAGCTGCACCATTTGTGTCTGCTGAGCTGCACCATTGGTGTCTGCTGAGCTGCCCAAATTGTGTCTGCTCAGTCACGGGTGTAGAGCCTGCTGCGTCACGTGTTTAGAGTCTGCTTAACCACTTCATTACAGTTTGCTCAGCTCCTTGACGATTTCCTGCTCCTCTCCGTGATTAGTGCCCTCTTAGCCAAGTGATTAGTGCCTGCTCAGCTCTTTGATTATTGCCTCCTGAAGCACGTGATCAGTGCATGATAGCCACGTGATCAGCGCCTCTCAGTCACGTGATCAGCGCCCTCAGTCACGTGATCAGCGCCTCTCAGTCACGTGATCAGTGCCTCTCAGTCACGTGATCAGTGCATGCTCAGTCACGTGATCAGTGCCTCTCAGTCACGTGATCAGTGCATGCTCAGTCACGTGATCAGTGCATGCTCAGCCACGTGATCAGGGCCTGCTCAGTCACGTGATCAGGGTCTGCTGAATCAAGGGATTAGCGCTTGCTCAGCTGCATGCTTAATCCCTGCTCAGCTGCCTGACTCGTGCCTGATCAGCTGTGTGATTAGTCCCTGCTCAGCTGCGTGATTAGTGCCTGCTCAAGACCGGGTTAGGAGCCGGCTGAGTGACGTGATTAGAGTCTGCTTAGCCACTTCATTACAGTCTGCTCAGCTCCATGATTATTGCCTGCTAAGCTGCGTGATTCCTGCCTGCTCAGCTTCTTGATTATTGCCTGCTGAGCTGCGTGATTCCTGCTTGCTCAGCTCCATATTTATTGCCTGCTGAGCTGCGTGATTCCTGCCTGCTCAGCTTCTTGATTATTGCATGCTGAGCTGCGTGATTCCTGTTTGCTCAGCTCCATGATTATTGCCTGCTGAGCTGCGTGATTCCTGCTTGCTCAGCTCCATGATTTTTGCTTGCTGAGCTGCATAATAAGTGCCTGCTCAGTCCCCAGAGAGGAGCCGGCTGAATCACGTGATTAGAGTCTGCTTATCCAGTTCATTACAGCCTTCAGCTCCAATTATTATTGCCTGCTAAGTTGCGTGATTCCTGCCTGCTCAGGTCCGTGAGTATTGCCTGCTGAGTTGCGTGATTCCTGCCAGCTCAGCTCCATGATTATTGCCTGCTGAGCTGCGCGATTCCTGACTGCTAGCTTCTTGCTTATTGGCTGCTGAGCTGCCTGATTCCTGCCTGCTCTGCTTCTTGATTATTGCCTGCTGAGCTGCGTGATTCCTGCTTGCTCAGCTCCAGGATTATTGCCTGCTGAGCTGCGTGATTCGTGCCTGCTCAGCTCCTTGATTACTGTCTGCTGAGCTGCGTGATTCCTGCCTGCTCAGCTCCAGGAGTATTGTCTGCTGGGCTGCAAGATTCGTGTGTGCTCAGTCACGGGTGTCAAGCCTGCTGAGTCACGTGTTTAGAGTCTGCTTAGCCACTTAATGGCAGTCTGCTCAGCTCCTTGATTTTTGCCAGCTGAGCTGCGAGATTCGTGCCTGCTCAGCTCCTTGATCTTTGCCTGCTGAGCTGAGTGATTCCTGCCTGCTCAGCTCCATGAGTATTGCCTGCTGAGCTGCATGATTGGTGTCTGCTGAGCTGCACCATTTGTGTCTGCTGAGCTGCACCATTGGTGTCTGCTGAGCTGCCCAAATTGTGTCTGCTCAGTCACGGGTGTAGAGCCTGCTGCGTCACGTGTTTAGAGTCTGCTTAACCACTTCATTACAGTTTGCTCAGCTCCTTGACGATTTCCTGCTCCTCTCCGTGATTAGTGCCCTCTTAGCCAAGTGATTAGTGCCTGCTCAGCTCTTTGATTATTGCCTCCTGAAGCACGTGATCAGTGCATGATAGCCACGTGATCAGCGCCTCTCAGTCACGTGATCAGCGCCCCTCAGTCACGTGATCAGCGCCTCTCAGTCACGTGATCAGTGCCTCTCAGTCACGTGATCAGTGCATGCTCAGTCACGTGATCAGTGCCTCTCAGTCACGTGATCAGTGCCTCTCAGTCACGTGATCAGTGCATGCTCAGTCACGTGATCAGTGCATGCTCAGCCACGTGATCAGGGCCTGCTCAGTCACGTGATCAGGGTCTGCTGAATCAAGGGATTAGCGCTTGCTCAGCTGCATGCTTAATCCCTGCTCAGCTGCCTGACTCGTGCCTGATCAGCTGTGTGATTAGTCCCTGCTCAGCTGCGTGATTAGTGCCTGCTCAAGACCGGGTTAGGAGCCGGCTGAGTGACGTGATTAGAGTCTGCTTAGCCACTTCATTACAGTCTGCTCAGCTCCATGATTATTGCCTGCTAAGCTGCGTGATTCCTGCCTGCTCAGCTTCTTGATTATTGCCTGCTGAGCTGCGTGATTCCTGCTTGCTCAGCTCCATATTTATTGCCTGCTGAGCTGCGTGATTCCTGCCTGCTCAGCTTCTTGATTATTGCATGCTGAGCTGCGTGATTCCTGTTTGCTCAGCTCCATGATTATTGCCTGCTGAGCTGCGTGATTCCTGCTTGCTCAGCTCCATGATTTTTGCTTGCTGAGCTGCATAATAAGTGCCTGCTCAGTCCCCAGAGAGGAGCCGGCTGAATCACGTGATTAGAGTCTGCTTATCCAGTTCATTACAGCCTTCAGCTCCAATTATTATTGCCTGCTAAGTTGCGTGATTCCTGCCTGCTCAGGTCCGTGAGTATTGCCTGCTGAGTTGCGTGATTCCTGCCAGCTCAGCTCCATGATTATTGCCTGCTGAGCTGCGCGATTCCTGACTGCTAGCTTCTTGCTTATTGGCTGCTGAGCTGCCTGATTCCTGCCTGCTCTGCTTCTTGATTATTGCCTGCTGAGCTGCGTGATTCCTGCTTGCTCAGCTCCAGGATTATTGCCTGCTGAGCTGCGTGATTCGTGCCTGCTCAGCTCCTTGATTACTGTCTGCTGAGCTGCGTGATTCCTGCCTGCTCAGCTCCAGGAGTATTGTCTGCTGGGCTGCAAGATTCGTGTGTGCTCAGTCACGGGTGTCAAGCCTGCTGAGTCACGTGTTTAGAGTCTGCTTAGCCACTTAATGGCAGTCTGCTCAGCTCCTTGATTTTTGCCAGCTGAGCTGCGTGATTCCTGCCTGCTCAGCTCCATGAGTATTGCCTGCTGAGCTGCATGATTGGTGTCTGCTGAGCTGCACCATTTGTGTCTGCTGAGCTGCACCATTGGTGTCTGCTGAGCTGCCCAAATTGTGTCTGCTCAGTCACGGGTGTAGAGCCTGCTGCGTCACGTGTTTAGAGTCTGCTTAACCACTTCATTACAGTTTGCTCAGCTCCTTGACGATTTCCTGCTCCTCTCCGTGATTAGTGCCCTCTTAGCCAAGTGATTAGTGCCTGCTCAGCTCTTTGATTATTGCCTCCTGAAGCACGTGATCAGTGCATGATAGCCACGTGATCAGCGCCTCTCAGTCACGTGATCAGCGCCCTCAGTCACGTGATCAGCGCCTCTCAGTCACGTGATCAGTGCCTCTCAGTCACGTGATCAGTGCATGCTCAGTCACGTGATCAGTGCCTCTCAGTCACGTGATCAGTGCATGCTCAGTCACGTGATCAGTGCATGCTCAGCCACGTGATCAGGGCCTGCTCAGTCACGTGATCAGGGTCTGCTGAATCAAGGGATTAGCGCTTGCTCAGCTGCATGCTTAATCCCTGCTCAGCTGCCTGACTCGTGCCTGATCAGCTGTGTGATTAGTCCCTGCTCAGCTGCGTGATTAGTGCCTGCTCAAGACCGGGTTAGGAGCCGGCTGAGTGACGTGATTAGAGTCTGCTTAGCCACTTCATTACAGTCTGCTCAGCTCCATGATTATTGCCTGCTAAGCTGCGTGATTCCTGCCTGCTCAGCTTCTTGATTATTGCCTGCTGAGCTGCGTGATTCCTGCTTGCTCAGCTCCATATTTATTGCCTGCTGAGCTGCGTGATTCCTGCCTGCTCAGCTTCTTGATTATTGCATGCTGAGCTGCGTGATTCCTGTTTGCTCAGCTCCATGATTATTGCCTGCTGAGCTGCGTGATTCCTGCTTGCTCAGCTCCATGATTTTTGCTTGCTGAGCTGCATAATAAGTGCCTGCTCAGTCCCCAGAGAGGAGCCGGCTGAATCACGTGATTAGAGTCTGCTTATCCAGTTCATTACAGCCTTCAGCTCCAATTATTATTGCCTGCTAAGTTGCGTGATTCCTGCCTGCTCAGGTCCGTGAGTATTGCCTGCTGAGTTGCGTGATTCCTGCCAGCTCAGCTCCATGATTATTGCCTGCTGAGCTGCGCGATTCCTGACTGCTAGCTTCTTGCTTATTGGCTGCTGAGCTGCCTGATTCCTGCCTGCTCTGCTTCTTGATTATTGCCTGCTGAGCTGCGTGATTCCTGCTTGCTCAGCTCCAGGATTATTGCCTGCTGAGCTGCGTGATTCGTGCCTGCTCAGCTCCTTGATTACTGTCTGCTGAGCTGCGTGATTCCTGCCTGCTCAGCTCCAGGAGTATTGTCTGCTGGGCTGCAAGATTCGTGTGTGCTCAGTCACGGGTGTCAAGCCTGCTGAGTCACGTGTTTAGAGTCTGCTTAGCCACTTAATGGCAGTCTGCTCAGCTCCTTGATTTTTGCCAGCTGAGCTGCGAGATTCCTGCCTGCTCAGCTCCATGAGTATTGCCTGCTGAGCTGCATGATTGGTGTCTGCTGAGCTGCACCATTTGTGTCTGCTGAGCTGCACCATTGGTGTCTGCTGAGCTGCCCAAATTGTGTCTGCTCAGTCACGGGTGTAGAGCCTGCTGCGTCACGTGTTTAGAGTCTGCTTAACCACTTCATTACAGTTTGCTCAGCTCCTTGACGATTTCCTGCTCCTCTCCGTGATTAGTGCCCTCTTAGCCAAGTGATTAGTGCCTGCTCAGCTCTTTGATTATTGCCTCCTGAAGCACGTGATCAGTGCATGATAGCCACGTGATCAGCGCCTCTCAGTCACGTGATCAGCGCCCCTCAGTCACGTGATCAGCGCCTCTCAGTCACGTGATCAGTGCCTCTCAGTCACGTGATCAGTGCATGCTCAGTCACGTGATCAGTGCCTCTCAGTCACGTGATCAGTGCATGCTCAGTCACGTGATCAGTGCATGCTCAGCCACGTGATCAGGGCCTGCTCAGTCACGTGATCAGGGTCTGCTGAATCAAGGGATTAGCGCTTGCTCAGCTGCATGCTTAATCCCTGCTCAGCTGCCTGACTCGTGCCTGATCAGCTGTGTGATTAGTCCCTGCTCAGCTGCGTGATTAGTGCCTGCTCAAGACCGGGTTAGGAGCCGGCTGAGTGACGTGATTAGAGTCTGCTTAGCCACTTCATTACAGTCTGCTCAGCTCCATGATTATTGCCTGCTAAGCTGCGTGATTCCTGCCTGCTCAGCTTCTTGATTATTGCCTGCTGAGCTGCGTGATTCCTGCTTGCTCAGCTCCATATTTATTGCCTGCTGAGCTGCGTGATTCCTGCCTGCTCAGCTTCTTGATTATTGCATGCTGAGCTGCGTGATTCCTGTTTGCTCAGCTCCATGATTATTGCCTGCTGAGCTGCGTGATTCCTGCTTGCTCAGCTCCATGATTTTTGCTTGCTGAGCTGCATAATAAGTGCCTGCTCAGTCCCCAGAGAGGAGCCGGCTGAATCACGTGATTAGAGTCTGCTTATCCAGTTCATTACAGCCTTCAGCTCCAATTATTATTGCCTGCTAAGTTGCGTGATTCCTGCCTGCTCAGGTCCGTGAGTATTGCCTGCTGAGTTGCGTGATTCCTGCCAGCTCAGCTCCATGATTATTGCCTGCTGAGCTGCGCGATTCCTGACTGCTAGCTTCTTGCTTATTGGCTGCTGAGCTGCCTGATTCCTGCCTGCTCTGCTTCTTGATTATTGCCTGCTGAGCTGCGTGATTCCTGCTTGCTCAGCTCCAGGATTATTGCCTGCTGAGCTGCGTGATTCGTGCCTGCTCAGCTCCTTGATTACTGTCTGCTGAGCTGCGTGATTCCTGCCTGCTCAGCTCCAGGAGTATTGTCTGCTGGGCTGCAAGATTCGTGTGTGCTCAGTCACGGGTGTCAAGCCTGCTGAGTCACGTGTTTAGAGTCTGCTTAGCCACTTAATGGCAGTCTGCTCAGCTCCTTGATTTTTGCCAGCTGAGCTGAGTGATTCCTGCCTGCTCAGCTCCATGAGTATTGCCTGCTGAGCTGCATGATTGGTGTCTGCTGAGCTGCACCATTTGTGTCTGCTGAGCTGCACCATTGGTGTCTGCTGAGCTGCCCAAATTGTGTCTGCTCAGTCACGGGTGTAGAGCCTGCTGCGTCACGTGTTTAGAGTCTGCTTAACCACTTCATTACAGTTTGCTCAGCTCCTTGACGATTTCCTGCTCCTCTCCGTGATTAGTGCCCTCTTAGCCAAGTGATTAGTGCCTGCTCAGCTCTTTGATTATTGCCTCCTGAAGCACGTGATCAGTGCATGATAGCCACGTGATCAGCGCCTCTCAGTCACGTGATCAGCGCCCCTCAGTCACGTGATCAGCGCCTCTCAGTCACGTGATCAGTGCCTCTCAGTCACGTGATCAGTGCATGCTCAGTCACGTGATCAGTGCCTCTCAGTCACGTGATCAGTGCATGCTCAGTCACGTGATCAGTGCATGCTCAGCCACGTGATCAGGGCCTGCTCAGTCACGTGATCAGGGTCTGCTGAATCAAGGGATTAGCGCTTGCTCAGCTGCATGCTTAATCCCTGCTCAGCTGCCTGACTCGTGCCTGATCAGCTGTGTGATTAGTCCCTGCTCAGCTGCGTGATTAGTGCCTGCTCAAGACCGGGTTAGGAGCCGGCTGAGTGACGTGATTAGAGTCTGCTTAGCCACTTCATTACAGTCTGCTCAGCTCCATGATTATTGCCTGCTAAGCTGCGTGATTCCTGCCTGCTCAGCTTCTTGATTATTGCCTGCTGAGCTGCGTGATTCCTGCTTGCTCAGCTCCATATTTATTGCCTGCTGAGCTGCGTGATTCCTGCCTGCTCAGCTTCTTGATTATTGCATGCTGAGCTGCGTGATTCCTGTTTGCTCAGCTCCATGATTATTGCCTGCTGAGCTGCGTGATTCCTGCTTGCTCAGCTCCATGATTTTTGCTTGCTGAGCTGCATAATAAGTGCCTGCTCAGTCCCCAGAGAGGAGCCGGCTGAATCACGTGATTAGAGTCTGCTTATCCAGTTCATTACAGCCTTCAGCTCCAATTATTATTGCCTGCTAAGTTGCGTGATTCCTGCCTGCTCAGGTCCGTGAGTATTGCCTGCTGAGTTGCGTGATTCCTGCCAGCTCAGCTCCATGATTATTGCCTGCTGAGCTGCGCGATTCCTGACTGCTAGCTTCTTGCTTATTGGCTGCTGAGCTGCCTGATTCCTGCCTGCTCTGCTTCTTGATTATTGCCTGCTGAGCTGCGTGATTCCTGCTTGCTCAGCTCCAGGATTATTGCCTGCTGAGCTGCGTGATTCGTGCCTGCTCAGCTCCTTGATTACTGTCTGCTGAGCTGCGTGATTCCTGCCTGCTCAGCTCCAGGAGTATTGTCTGCTGGGCTGCAAGATTCGTGTGTGCTCAGTCACGGGTGTCAAGCCTGCTGAGTCACGTGTTTAGAGTCTGCTTAGCCACTTAATGGCAGTCTGCTCAGCTCCTTGATTTTGCCAGCTGAGCTGAGCTGCCTGCTCAGCTCCTTGAGCTGAGCTGAGTGATTCCTGCCTGCTCAGCTCCATGAGTATTGCCTGCTGAGCTGCATGATTGGTGTCTGCTGAGCTGCACCATTTGTGTCTGCTGAGCTGCACCATTGGTGTCTGCTGAGCTGCCCAAATTGTGTCTGCTCAGTCACGGGTGTAGAGCCTGCTGCGTCACGTGTTTAGAGTCTGCTTAACCACTTCATTACAGTTTGCTCAGCTCCTTGACGATTTCCTGCTCCTCTCCGTGATTAGTGCCCTCTTAGCCAAGTGATTAGTGCCTGCTCAGCTCTTTGATTATTGCCTCCTGAAGCACGTGATCAGTGCATGATAGCCACGTGATCAGCGCCTCTCAGTCACGTGATCAGCGCCCTCAGTCACGTGATCAGCGCCTCTCAGTCACGTGATCAGTGCCTCTCAGTCACGTGATCAGTGCATGCTCAGTCACGTGATCAGTGCCTCTCAGTCACGTGATCAGTGCCTCTCAGTCACGTGATCAGTGCATGCTCAGTCACGTGATCAGTGCATGCTCAGCCACGTGATCAGGGCCTGCTCAGTCACGTGATCAGGGTCTGCTGAATCAAGGGATTAGCGCTTGCTCAGCTGCATGCTTAATCCCTGCTCAGCTGCCTGACTCGTGCCTGATCAGCTGTGTGATTAGTCCCTGCTCAGCTGCGTGATTAGTGCCTGCTCAAGACCGGGTTAGGAGCCGGCTGAGTGACGTGATTAGAGTCTGCTTAGCCACTTCATTACAGTCTGCTCAGCTCCATGATTATTGCCTGCTGAGCTGCGTGATTCCTGCCTGCTCAGCTTCTTGATTATTGCCTGCTGAGCTGCGTGATTCCTGCTTGCTCAGCTCCATATTTATTGCCTGCTGAGCTGCGTGATTCCTGCCTGCTCAGCTTCTTGATTATTGCATGCTGAGCTGCGTGATTCCTGTTTGCTCAGCTCCATGATTATTGCCTGCTGAGCTGCGTGATTCCTGCTTGCTCAGCTCCATGATTTTTGCTTGCTGAGCTGCATAATAAGTGCCTGCTCAGTCCCCAGAGGAGCCGGCTGAATCACGTGATTAGAGTCTGCTTATCCAGTTCATTACAGCCTTCAGCTCCAATTATTATTGCCTGCTAAGTTGCGTGATTCCTGCCTGCTCAGGTCCGTGAGTATTGCCTGCTGAGTTGCGTGATTCCTGCCAGCTCAGCTCCATGATTATTGCCTGCTGAGCTGCGCGATTCCTGACTGCTAGCTTCTTGCTTATTGGCTGCTGAGCTGCCTGATTCCTGCCTGCTCTGCTTCTTGATTATTGCCTGCTGAGCTGCGTGATTCCTGCTTGCTCAGCTCCAGGATTATTGCCTGCTGAGCTGCGTGATTCGTGCCTGCTCAGCTCCGTGATAGCAATACGTAACTGAATTTCCT